>NC_057802.1:10929982-10935431 GCF_018294505.1 Triticum aestivum | reverse complement strand
CAAACAACACGCGACTGTCAAAAACAGAACAGTCTGTCGCAATCTGGATATTTCGAATACTTCTGTAACTCCAAAAATCCTGAAAAAATAGGAAGTCCTAAGAAATCAGTGCTTACTAATCTTATGCAAAAAAATCAGTATTTTATCGCGCTGCTGCTAAAAAAGAGAATTGTTTTCATGAGCGCAAAAATTTCAGTTTTTCAGCAAGATCAAATCAACTATCACCGTAAGCTATCCCAGAGGTCTTACTTGGCACAAACACTAACTAAAACACAAAAACCACATCTAACCAGAGGCTAGATGAAATATTTAATGCAAAACAGGACCTAAAAATATTGGGTTGTCTCCCAACAAACGCTTTTCTTTAAAGCCTTTTAGCTAGGCATTGAGATTTCAATGATGCTCACATGAAAGACAAGAATTGAAGCACAAAGAGAGCATCATATAGAACGGGACAAACACATCTAAGTCTAACATACTTCCTATGCATAGGCATATTATAAGCAAACAAATTATCAAGACAAGCAAAAACTACCAAATACAAGGAAGAAGAAAGAAACAATAGCAATCTCAACATAATGAGAGGTAAAATAGTAACATGAAAATTTCTACAACCATATTTTCCTCTATCATAATAATTACATGTAGGATAGTATTCAAATTCAACAATATAGCTCTCACATAAAATATTCTCTACATGATCCACGTGCATGCAAAGTTGACACTCTTCCAAAATAGTGGGATTATCATAAAATAAAGTCATGACCTCTCCAAACCCACTTTTATCAAAAACTTCATAAGATTGAACATTATCAAAATATGTGGGATCTAAAGTTGAAACTCTTCCAAACCCACTTTCAGTATTATTGCCAACATTATTATCAATCTCATATTCATCATGGGGCTTAAATAAATTTTCAAGATTATAAGAAGAATCACCCCAATCATGATCATTGCAACAAGTACTAGACATAGCAAAATTAGCATCCCCAAGCTTAGGGTTTTTCATATTATTAAATTGTCATTAATAGAATTTATAATAACATCATTAAAATCATGCTTTTCAAAGGGGCTTGGCTATCTCCATCTCCATGTTATAGGACGTATCAAATATATCTATCGATCTATACCATATGGTGAGCCAACTAACCCCCACTCCAATCCAATACTTGCTAGCGCAGGGAATCGATCATCTGTGGATGTTTCAAAGATCTATCGTGTATCACTTCATAAATTTCTTCTTTGAACACTTCATCACAATTTTCACACTCACGAATTTCAAGAAAAATCTCATAAAGATAATCTAGTGCACACAACTCACTAGCAATTGGTTCATCATAATTAGATCTTTTAAAAAGATTAGCAAGAGGATGAGGATCCATAATCTTTTAGCAAGCGAAGATGCAAGCACAAACAAGGCACATGGTAACACAAGATCGAATGGAAGAAGGGCGAAAGAAAAGGGAAAATCTTTTCGAAAATCGTTTTACAAGTGCGGGGCAGGAAAGCGAGAGGCGAATGACGAATAATGTAATGCGAGGGATAAGAGTTTATGATGGGTACTTGGTATGTCATGGCTTGTCGTAGATCTCCCCGGCAACGGCGCCATAAATTCTTCCTGCTACCTCTTGAGCTTGCGTTGGTTTTTCCATTGAAGAGGAAAGCGTGATGCAGCAAAGTAGAGTAAGTATTTCCATCAGCTTTTGAGAACCAAGGTATCAATCCAGTAGGAGACAACGCAACAAGCCACCGAATGCCTGCACAATCAAACACCAACTTGCACCCAACGCGATAAAGGGGTTGTCAATCCCTTCATGGTTATTTGCAAAGTGAGATCTGATATCGATGGATAAAGGTAAAGTAATATTTTTTATATTTTTGGTTTATAGATCGGAAAGTAAAAGATTGCAAAGAAAGTAAATAGGAAACTGAAATTGTAGATCGGAAACTTATATGATGGAAAACAGACCCGGGGGCCATAGGTTTCACTAGAGGCTTCTCTCAAGATAGAACATAATACGGTGGGTGAAAAAATTACTGTCGAGCAATTGATAGAAAAGCGCAAAGTTATGACGATATCTAAGGCAATGATCATGAATATAGGCATCACGTCCGTGTCAAGTACACCGAAACGATTCTCACTAGTGCAGAACCGGGATATAGCACCGGTTCGTAAGGCCCTTTAGTGTCGGTTCTGTAACCGGCACTAAACGGTGGGGACTAAAGGTCCCTGTCGGTGTCAAAACCGGCGGATCTCAGGTATGGGGTCCCGAACTATGCGTCTAAGGTCGGTGGTAACAGGAGACAGGGGACACGATGTTTACCTAGGTTCGGGCCCTCTCTATGGAGGTAATACCCTACTTCCTGCTTGATTGATCTTGATGAATATGAGTATTACAAGAGTTGATCTACCACATAATGGCTAAAACCCTGGAAGTCTAGCCTGTATGTCTATGGTCATGAATATATCCCCTATCCGGGCTACGCCCTCCGGTTTATATAGACACCGGAGGGATCTAGGGTTACATAGAGTCTGTTACATAAGAGGGAATCTTCATAGTTGGTCGTCTAGCTTGCCCTCGACGCCAAGGAGAGTCCAATCCGGACATGGGTAGAGTATTCGGTCTTCATGTCTTCACAGCCCATCAGTCCGGCCCATGGATAACATGCCGGACGCCCGAGGACCCCTTAGTCCAAGACTCCCTCAGTAGCCCCTGAACCTGGCTTCAATGACGCGGAGTCCGGCACGCAAATTGTCTTCGGCATTGTAAAGCGGGTTCTCTTCTATCCGAACTCCAAGATAGTCTTCAGATGTAATAATTGTATCCGGACCTGTATACATAACTTCAGAGGATATATAATATTTCACGAGTCCAATCCGCTGACAACTATTTGGTAACATGACATCACGCCTGCTCGGTCATTATTTTCGAACCGTTTGGCTGGCCCTCCACCCCACGTTTCGAGACGTGGTTCTATTGGCACGTCTTATGCAAGCGGAGATCGTGTCCTTCTTTTAAGGGATTCTTATCAACCCGGACATGGGTAAGCCAACCTTCACTTGGGTACAGCTCCTTGGGAATAGGCAAGTTTTGAGGCCCAGGAGGAGACGTTTGATATTTGCGGCCTTTATATAGAGGTACAGACCCGTCTTTTTCTTTCATGCTTGCTTCTTCCTCAACCTCTGCTACCTCGAGTTCCAACACCCCCGTTTCAATCGCCACAAGCTCCAATCATTTCCGGATCCAACCATCAAGGCCGGTGGGTGGCTTCTTCTGTCACAGAGGGAGATATCGCAAAGCTTCGGGCGGCGAGGTACTTGACCGCGGAAATCCTTCATCGGCTTCCTACAGAGGGGCAGGTTATTCCCACCCCCAGATCCGGCGAGAGGGTCGTGTTCGTGTCCCACTTCCTCCACCGGTTAGGGTTTGCACTTAACCCCTTCGTCCGGGGGCTCATGTTCTATTATGGGCTAGATTGTCACGATCTGGCCCCGGACTCTATTCTTCTTATCTCGGCATTTATCGTTACGTGCGAAGCCTTCCTCCAAACTCCTCCGCACTTCGGCTTGTGGCTCAAGACCTTCAAGGTGGAACTGCGAGTGACAGAGGGGGAGCAGGCAGAGGGCGGCGGCGCCGTAGTGAGCAATCTTGCTAGCGCTGTTTGGCTGAAAGGATCCTTTGCCAAGTCTTCTGATCTGTGGCAGCAGGGGTGGTTCTACATCACCAAGCCCCGTGGCTCCAACTGGGCAGCTGCGCCCGCATTTCGATCCAGCCCCCCCCCCAACTCAGCTTGTGTCATGGATTAATAAGGGGTTGGACTGGGGATCAACGGACGAGGTGCAGACTTTGCAAAGTCGCATCCGAAACCTCATCGAGAGGGACATCAACATCGTCAACGTTGTTCAATTAATGCTGGTCCGCCGGACCCTACCGTGCCAGCGAGGGCCACTCCGCATGTGGGAGTTCAATCCAGAAGGGCCAAGGACTCTTCAGCACTTCTTCGGCACTACACACGAAGGAATGTGGAGATTATTTTTCGAGAAACGAAAACAATGGCCGGACACCACCGAAGATATCGGCCTTGACTGCAACCATCCGGACACCCCGGTAAGTACCCGTTTGCCGAACACCTCATAATCAGATACCCAGTGATAAGATACTGACTGAATCATCCTCTTTCAGGGCTGGATAAAGAAAGTGGAACGGATTAGGTGTCCGGCTCCCCTTCCCAAAGACTCAGCTACTCCCACGTTAACAAGGATGCTGGCCTCGACACTGTATCAGGCGCCGGCGAGGGGGGGTAAACAGGAGAGTAAAAAGACCCAAGATGACCTTTGTTCCGGAGGTAAGTCGGATACTGAGTCAGGAGAAATCGACCTTTCCTCGCCTGAAGACAGAGGCAAAAAAGGACCCAGTATCCCTTCTCTGAGTAGGAGGAAAAGAGTCGCCTCCGAAGGCTCGGAGGGGTAGTCTCCCAAGAGGGGCAAGATGCCACAGTCGAGTGGCTTGGGTTTGAAAAGCGACGCCGTTGAACGGATCCAACAAGGGGACAAGCCATCGGCCAAACCATAAGTGAATCCGGAGTACTTTGACAGCGTCCCGCTCCGTCGCTATCGCCGAGAATATACGTGACGCGTTCATGCATTTTTACAGGTCGGCACAGAGTTTTTTCTGGGCAATCCTCTTCTTCAGGAAGTCTCCTCCCAGAGATGATGGAGAGCGAGACACCTCCTCCAACCTCCTCGCCCAATAAGGCGGATGACTCTGAAGTGTCATCGCGGAGGGTCCCAGTGTAGGAGATATGCCCTAGAGGCAATAATAAATGTTATTGATTATCTCCCTGTTCATAATTATGTTTATGTTCCATGCTATAACTGATGTGGTTCCCGAGCCCGTATATCCATAAAGGCTCTGGGGAGAACCCATATGCACGTGTGGAATAATAAACGATAAAATGTATTCCTAGTCATGCCTCTAAGACTAGCTCAAGTGTTGCATGATGATCATGTTTTCCCAATCATGGGCATGTCTATGCCAAGCAACTTTGAGGGCACAATGTCAGGAAGGACATTTGTGTTGAATCGACCCGAATTGATGTTATGCTATGAGATACATTCGTCACAAGTTTATTGGTACATAACACAGAGATGGTTAACGTTTGCATGATTCCTTAGACCATGAGAGTATCGAGTTTCTTCATGCTTGCTTCATGAACTTTGGGGTTTGTTAAACGTCATCCGTAAATGGGTGGCTATTACGGCGGCTTACGGGTTCATGGAAAAGTGTGTCAAGTAACTTGATAGCTCAAGATTGGGATTTGCTCCTCCGACGATGGAGAGATATCTCTGGGCCCTCTCGGTGTTACGGTATCCATCATCGTCTGGCCAGACACTTTGTGATTTGATCACGGGGATGCCGGAACACGATAACGAGAAAAGAGAACAATA
>NC_057802.1:10919384-10921381 GCF_018294505.1 Triticum aestivum | reverse complement strand
CGCTACGAGTCGGTAACGAAAAAGATCAAACCATGTATGCAGTCTCCATAGTGGTCCTGGGCTGGTGCGTAGGTCAGAAAATTTTTGTTTTCTGCTGCGTTCCCCTACAGTGGCATCAAGAGCCGTGCTATGCGTAGATGCAGGTTTCGATCTAGAATACATGGAGATGTATGGGTATTGCATAATATAATTAGGTAGTAGATGAGATCTATTGCTGAAAATTATTTATGCGGGTTACAGATGAAATCTGTTACCCGACGTTCTTGTTGCTTCCCTAGAATTTGCGTTTGCTCAATCTCGAGACAGCATGGTGGAATTTGACAAAGTTCTGGCAATCCGTGATCCTGATTGATCATGGAAGTGCTATCAGTTCTTTGGGTTCTGCCGTAGTCAAAAGAAAGATGAAATTCACAGATGAAAGGGCATTGCAGATATTATCTGCACGGGGGTCATGCATATGACGAAGTTTAGTATGGGGCACGAGATTTAATTATCTCGTGTTTCATACACCCCGAGATGTTAATCTAGCAACTTGAATAATCATACTTGATGATAAAACGTTGGTAGCTGCGGTTTAAGTCAAAACCTTAGAAGCCACGTAAAATAAAATTTTGCATAAACCGATTAGAGGTGTCTAACTTGGTTTTGCAGGATGTGCATGTGATGTGGTATAGCAGTGCTCATACTAATTCGATTATGTATGAGATGACTATATGATGTAATTTGATTAACATGACCTGCGTGTCATGGTTCGGCATGATGGCTGGAGCCATATGATTGCACTTTAATGACCTGCGTGTCAACCTTAAGTAATGCATTAATTTTATACGCTATGGAGATAGCAATATTATCTGGTGCATCGACAAGGTGGTGGCAATCTTCGCAAAGGTGAACACCAACACGAATGCTGAAGACGAAGAAATGAAATACTTCTCCGTCAGAAAGGGCTATACCATATCATGCTATTATGAATTGCCTGAGATGTTTATCCCTTATGTTGCACCCTTCTTGATTGTGCGGTAGTCGCTTTTTATTAGGGTGATCTCTCACAAAAATACCAAGTAGTTAGTGTTCTCCCAAGTGTAGCACCGTCACGGCACCTATCTTTTCGGGGTGCGCCGTGTCACACGGGTACGAACGATTAGAGATGTGTGAGGCGGGTGAGTTGAGACCTCGCAGCGAGATCACTTGGTTGTCTTGACGTTCAGGCATGACCATCATGAGCTCGGAACACACGCATCGAAAGATGAACAAGAGTCACATAGAGATGTGATTGGCAAGTTGGCCTACCGGTTGAGATTTTTCGTCATCAGTGGTGTTACACCAATGGCGAACAATTGAAATGTGGGTCTTGTATCACTCACAATCAATTTTGAGAGATATTGATTTGAGTGGGAGCGCACTGTTGAATTAACATGTTTAATTCTTAGTGCAATTAATTATGAACATTGTCTAAGTGTTATATGCAAAATAGTTGTAGAATAATGGCTCGCGTTTCCACCTTCCCTGTTAAAATTGAATAGCTGTTAAATATCTGGTTAAAACTTTACGATTGGTACCGTAATATGAGGATTGTCCTCAAAAGTGCCGAGAAGGACTTTGTCCTATCGCATGCTTTCCGTATCCTCCCGCTAATGCTATGGATCATGTGACTCTCGTCCTTTGATCCAAAAGCTAGAATTCTGTTACGGTCAAGTGGAATATGTTTGCTTCCATGAAACCCAAACTTCAAAAGTTGGGATAGTTATATGATATTCATGGAACTGAAAATTATTTTCAGATACAAACAAAGCAATGTTTGTTTGCAAGTATTAGTAAAAGTGTTTACTATGCATTTGACTGTTGGGAAAGGGATCTAGAAGAACGCCTGTCGTATAATGAAAGGTGAATAAAACAACAACTTAAAGAGAAAGGAAGTGTCCAAAGGGTGTTAGTATGACTTACACGCCTAGGAAGTCCGGGGCTAATGCCACTCTTAAGTTGGGTGCTTCTTCTGA
>NC_057802.1:10907170-10917081 GCF_018294505.1 Triticum aestivum | reverse complement strand
GAGATATTGTTGTTAGACAACATTATACCTACGATACACAAGGAAGCGTTGATGGGCCCTGACTCCAGAATTGGCTAAATGCCAATACAACCCGAGTTAGTTTCCATATAAGTGATTCAAGATTAAAACCTTGATACACCTTTCGGAAGACTTAGAGTCTAACGAATATTTATGGAACTTAAAACTGATACGGATAAAAATGTTTTATCCATAAAGCTCGACTTGTTGAAATAACAAGTTCAAGAGTTGACTACGATGATGTTGTTTTCATCGTAGCGATGCTTAAAGTCGGTTCGGGTTGAACTAGCAATTAATACATATTTCAATCATGAGATATGAAACATGGATGATAAAAGGATTTCCATCTGATGGAAATGAAAGCTAGGACTTGTATATGATACAGTCCAAAGTAATTTGTCGATCCAGAGGATGCTAGTAGGTATGCAAACTTCAGAGTTCCAGCAATGGATAGAAGAGAGCAAAATGGAGTTGGAATCTTCGTGTTTTGATGAAATGGTCAAAGGGGTTTTGACTTCATCAATGGGTAACGAAGATGCTTGTAATTCAAGAAATTAAGTGGGAGCGTAATAATATTTCTAAAAACCTTATGTGCTTGGCACATTGGTAATTGGAAATAAATTTCTTGACACAAATTAGGACTTCATTTGAAAATAGTTTTTCGATGAAGTGCTTAGGCTAAATAGCCTCAATATTAGGCATGATGATCTATGGAGATAGATTTACCTAATGGGGCTAAGCAATGAATACATATTGACAAGATGCTAAAACCTTTTAGCATTTAAAACGCCAAGGAGTGTTCTTGCCAAAGTCACATGGAAAGAGTTTTTGCAAGACTCGGTGTCCCAAAACACTGATGAGTAAAATACATGATGCAGATTCCACACACTTTTGTGTTTGGATTAATCATGTATTCCATGGTATGTAAAACAACCAGATATGTCCGATACTCCCAAGGTGTTGCGAGTATGGATACCAAAGTGATCAAATTACTGATCATGGGACAACGTGAAAGATGTCACAGAGTACTAGAGTAAGTACTGATGACATGGTTTTCTCGCAAGCAGAGATCATGAAGAGTTCGTTGTAAAATGTTACATCGATACAGTCTTCATCTTTTCTCCATGCGATTTTCGATTTAAATTAAGGGTTTTGTGTAACACACAATGTGGTGGCACAGTTAGTTGGAATTTGTTCAAACTAGTTACTGTGGCGAATTCTATAACAAGGGCTAAGTATGTTGACGCTTTAGAAGCGACAAAGAAGATGTTGAATCATATAGTTCATTCATGAACTTAGTATAGTTCCAAGATGGCTTTTGACAATGGGACACTACTGCAGGTAGTTGCTCCATAACTCAGTCTGAGGAATCCAGGTTCGACCTGTGATTCACATACATACAAAGCCAAGTCCACACAAAATATGAATTTTGTGAAAACGCGAGGACATGCAAAGATACACACGGAACTGAAGTCGTCAGATCCATTGGACATCAGGCTATACCACAAGCGAAGCATATTTACACCGGTGTCCCACAGGTGTGAAGTGCATTAGCATAAGCTAGATTATTGTCTCTAGTGCAAGTGGGAGTCTGTAGGAGATATGCCCTAGAGGCAATAATAAATGTTATTGATTATCTCCCTGTTCATAATTATGTTTATGTTCCATGCTATAACTGATGTGGTTCCCGAGCCCGTATATCCATAAAGGCTCTGGAGAGAACCCATATGCACGTGTGGAATAATAAACGATAAAATGTATTCCTAGTCATGCCTCTAAGACTAGCTCAAGTGTTGCATGATGATCATGTTTTCCCAATCATGGGCATGTCTATGCCAAGCAACTTTGAGGGCACAATGTCAGGAAGGACATTTGTGTTGAATCGACCCGAATTGATGTTATGCTATGAGATACATTCGTCACAAGTTTATTGGTACATAACACAGAGATGGTTAACGTTTGCATGATTCCTTAGACCATGAGAGTATCGAGTTTCTTCATGCTTGCTTCATGAACTTTGGGGTTTGTTAAACGTCATCCGTAAATGGGTGGCTATTACGGCGGCTTACGGGTTCATGGAAAAGTGTGTCAAGTAACTTGATAGCTCAAGATTGGGATTTGCTCCTCCGACGATGGAGAGATATCTCTGGGCCCTCTCGGTGTTACGGTATCCATCATCGTCTGGCCAGACACTTTGTGATTTGATCACGGGGATGCCGGAACACGATAACGAGAAAAGAGAACAATACCGGTAATGAGGTAACTAGCATAGTGGACAAGTTGTTGATCCACGGGAATGCCAACATGTCTCACCTCGGGTATTTGTAACATATCGCGAAGCAACAGGAATAGCACACGGCAACTGGAGGTTCACTCGAATATTTATTCGTGTGGGTATAGGGGTCAATATGGGTGTCCACGGCTCCGATGTTGATCATTGATCGGAAGGGGTTCCGGGTCATGTCTATACTTCACCGAACCTATAGGGTCACACGCTTAAGGGTCATCTATCTGCTGAATACTAGACAGGGAGTCTGAGAGAAAATCACCGAAAAGTTTCGGACACCGAAAAGTTTCGGACAGCGGAATCGTACCGCAGAGATAGGTCATCGGATAAGTTTCGATGATACCGAAAAGTTGTTTCGGGATACACCATTAAGTCAAATTGGTTTCGGCACATGCCTGATAATTCTTGGAGGATGCCAGAATCATTCTGGAAGCTTTTTGGAATTTTCTGAGATAAAAACCGGAAATGTTCCGGAGCTGCCGGAGCCACTTCAGATGCGTTTCGCAGATGAAAATCACTAAAACCGGAATTGTTTCGGAACGCGTTGAAAATCATTTTAGTGGGTACTGGAAATGTTCTTAGCCCACATAAATATTTTCAGTTCGATCAGACGCTGAAAAATGTCGTCGTGAATAGTGAAAATCAGCTTTATGGTTACTTTATGGAAAGCCACCTTTTGGGGCTTTGCTCCAAAAGATCTTGGGGATGACATGGATGGATAGGAGACATTTTTTGGGCCCCTCATGGGGGTGTGGCCGGCCACATGGGGTATCCCCCCTTGGGGACCCTATTGTTCCTTGGTTTCACTCCTAGGTCCTTGTGGAAGGACTTCATTCATGTGCATTTTGGGTTTTTTGTGAAACTACCCTACCCCCTTGGGATTTCCTATAAATAGAGGTGGAGGGGCAGCCCTCCACAATCATCCCTTGCTCTCATACACATGCCATGCATTATCTGGCTTCTTCTCTCCCTCCCACGAAAAGAGTTTCGTAGAGCCGTAAGGCTGTCTGGGTTCCGGCAGGAACTAGTTCTGGACGGCGAATCCCTGCCGGATAGATGACACCGTATGTGTGCAACTCTGTAGAGAGATCGTAGTTTCGGTCTTAGTTCGTGAGTGCCTCCCAAAGGGCTGTCCGTGTTACCGTCCGAGTTTCGAAGGTCCTCCCGAAGGGCTGTCCGAGTGACCGTTCGAGTTTCGAAGGTCCTCCCGAAGGGCTGTCCGCGACACCGTCCGGGGGGCTGTTCGACCGCCTCCCGGAGGGCTGTCTGAGGAGCAGATGAGGGTATACATCCTCGCGGTTGGGAGGTTGTAAATCCTAGCTGCGGGGATCTGCACCGCCGATCGTCATCGACTCTACTTCCCGCTACGCTACGAGTCGGTAACGAAAAAGATCAAACCATGTATGCAGTCTCCATAGTGGTCCTGGGCTGGTGCGTAGGTCAGAAATTTTTTGTTTTCTGCTGCGTTCCCCTACACCCAGTTAGTCAACAGGTTACGGCGGGAAAAAAGAGGTAGTACCCGAAGGTGGATCTCCAACCATCCGGGATTCTCGGGCTGATGATAACAAAGGCCCCGGTCTGTCTGGCTCGCAGCCGACAGTGATTCTGGAGATGGGTGAACAGATTCCTTCAAAGGATGGTCGTGCTTCTAGAGCGACTTCTGAAGACCCAGAGACTCCGGATATATTGCGGGACATGTTGCGAAAAGCATCTGTCTCGGGAGAGCAGCGTACCTTGATGGGTACAGTGGTTGGGAAGATTTTGTCCGCGAAGAGCGGTTTGAATGAAGCCTTCATGAAACTGCTAAAGGCTACGAGGTTTGTGATCAAATATGTTTTATTTGCAAATACGTGCATGTGTATAGGTAGTTGCCCCTGAGACTCGGGTTGGCTTTCACTGGGAAGCAACCGGAGGATCGAAAATTGATCATTTGAGGACTAACCTGATGAACTTGAACACAGGCTGCTTCCCCTTGGCCACTTCCCGGACTATGGAGATTGCCGAGCTGCAGCGGAAGCTTGATGTGGCAGGGGATGATCTTGCATTAATCAATATGCGTCTTGACGAGTCGCAAGGTATGTATTCGGGGTAATCCCCATACATTTTATGTGGTATAAGCATGACGCTAAAATTTGTATGCTGGAATATGTGTGGTTGTAGATGGTGATGCCGCCGTTGAAGTTCTTCGAGCGGACCTGGCTCGGGCCAAGGAGCATGCCCGGCATAGTGATGCTACTGCCGAAAAGGCATCGGCTGAGCTAAAAGCCGAACAAGCTGCACAGCGCCAGGATGAGGAGAAGATATCCACGGTGTCGCTCGAACTGGAAAATGCTACTGGCCGCTGCGAATTTCTGGAGAAGGAGAATAAAGCCTTAATGGCTGAACTAGACGAGGCCTTACTAGAGGTGAGGGAAGCGCGATCGGAATCCAGACAACCCGTGAGGAGGTTTGGCAGGCTAGGGAGATTGCGGCTGGAAAGCCCTTTCTGCTGCAAACTAAGTTCGTTGACCCGAACTATGCTCAGCTTAACCAAGTGTGGAGTTCTCCGGACGAGTTCTTGAACTTGCCGAAGAGTTCTTCTGATGCGGCGCAATCTAACCATGGGCGCAGTTTGGCGCATCAAAGCGCCCTCTGTTGCTCAATGAGCAGATGTCCCAATTGGCCGAACTTCATAGGATATCCGGCGCTGCCATGAAGGATGTCATAATCCGGTTGTGGCCAACTAAGCCTATTCCAGATAGCTACTTCAGTTTGGTACAAAGACTTGTTGATCCGGTGCCGCGAATCGATGCTATGAAGCGGTCAACGTGCATTGAAGGTGCACGGATGGCCTTTGCCCGAGTCAAGACATTCTAGGGAAAGATGAAGGCCATCGATGTTGCGGCGAAGAGTCCACCCAAGGGCAAGGACCGTCCTGAACCGGAGGATTATTTTGAAGACGTCCTAGAGGCCGCCCGCTTGATAGAGGGTCAGTGCTCGAAAGACATAATTTTCGAGTGAGGTGTATGAGAATTGTAAAAGGCAACTTTATAGTCAATCTATTTAATGTTTTGCTCTAAAGCTTGAGTTCCTCATGTGCGGCCGTTTTAATACAATCTGAAAGTTTTCCAGTCATCGGCTTCAGCCGCCTCGTAGGAAGTACGGGGGTGTTCGGAAAAGCATTTAATCACGCTTTATCCAACGTCTTGGTCCATGAAGGAAGTGATAATGCGGCGAACCAGGCAATCGGACTATAGGGCATTAACGCTTTCACTTAGCCATAGGAGTTTTATTGTGGGGCTACGACGTAGCCCCTGGTATGTATGCGGCGTATGATGCCTTACATGTTTGATCTGAAAAGATCCCTCGTGTGACACGGAGAATCGCTAAAGATTCCAAAAAGTCGTCAAGTGGTTGACCAGCTCTCGCCGCATCATGACAGTCAGTTTTCATCTTTCTCTACTGAGGTGCTCATCCGGTTTAGACCAGGGCACAATCGCAGTAGTTCTCCCTTTACTACCCTAGCCGATAGAGCGGAACGTAGGGTAGCAAGCACAGGAGTCGGGCAACCCAACTATTGGCCCAAGACAATGATTCGGAGCTGATGCATATAAGGCCAAACTTGCGACGCCGAAGTACACTATAAAGTTGTTCGGACTTTTACTGGCAACTCATTTGTTCCCACACCGAGCCCCTGGCAGGTTATGGCAATGTATTTCTGTGAAATAATTGTCGGAGCCATATTTATTGGAGAAACAATACAGATGATTAATTCGGATACTGGGAGCTGAGTGATGTGCCAATGGTTATTTATTATATATAAAAGCCATCCTCCCGGCTATTTGACATGCTTGGGGTCGGAGGCGGAGGAACAGGCATAGTACAGGCTCGAAATAGAGAGTGCGGTCTGCAAAAAGTTATTTTGGACCTCCTGTCGCACGTCTACGGCACCAGTCATCCGCGAGGGGAGTCCTTGACGGAGATAGCCCCTTAGGTGAGTGTACGGATCCGAACTCCGATAGAGCCAGTCTCATATGTTTGTCCTGTTCGTCACCTGTTTCTAAGAGATAGTTAACGAAGAAATAAAAAGAAAATGGATAAAAAATGTTACGGGGATGCTTGAAGGCTTGTCCGTAGTGTGCTTCCGCCAATGCCCATGGTATTTTGAGTGCGTAATGACGTATGCGCGGCATGAGTTTTGCAGGTGTACGAGGTGGGCGGCGGAAGCCGGACTGCTATTTTCGCTCTGGGAGTAGTTGATCCTCGGGTGGAAATTGCTTCTGATCCCCAGTATTTCGTTGGTGAACCTCTCCCTCATCCATGTCACCAGGCGGCCTCCACCCCTTGTGTTCGGCGTTGAGCTTACCGGCATGTTTAAAGACCCAGCAGTTTCTGTTAGTATGGTTAGCTGGTTTGTTGGGGTGGCCGTGAATCTGACAGGGTCGGCCCAGTATCCTGTCTAGGTTGAATGGTTCGTCTCGCTTCGCCTTGAATGGCTTCTTCCGTTGGCCGGGCTTGGGATTGCTGAATCCGGCGTTGACCGCTGTGTCGCGTGATCTTTCATTGTCATCGCGACTGTTGTTTTTGCTTCGTCGTGGCTTGCCATTGCCGTCTCGGATTTCGGAAGTGCCCGGGTCGCTAGCGTTGTTGCTTCTACGAGCGAGCTAGCTGTCTTCTCCCACGCAAAAGCGGGTCATCAGAGCAGTAAGGGCTGTCATGGATTTAGGTCCTTCTTGGCCGAGGTGGCGCGCAAGCCATTCATCCCGGACGCTGTGTCTAAAAGTCGCAAGGGCTTCCGCATCCGGACAGTCGATGATTTGGTTCTTTTTGACTAGGAACCAAGTCCAGAGCTTCCTGGCTGATTCTCCGGGCTGCTGGACAATGTGACTTAGGTCATCGGCATCCGGTGGTCGGTCCATATGTTCCTCGGAAGTTATCGAGGAAAGCCTCTTCCAAGTCCTCCCAGCTGCCTATGGAATATTCAGGCAGGCTGTTTAACCAGTGCCGAGATGGTCCCTTTAGCTTTAGTGGGAGGTATTTAACGGCGTGGAGGTCGTCCCCACAGGCCATATGGATGTGGACGATAAAATCTTCTATCCACACTGCGGGATCGGTTGTTCCCTCGTATGATTCAATATTGACGGGTTTGAATCCTTCGGGGAATTCATGATCCATTACTTCGTCAATGAAGCAAAGCGGTTGTGCAGCACCTCTATGTTGGGCCACACTGCAACGGAACTCCGAAGGAGTCCCTTTGCGGTTTTCGGCTCGGGCGTGGCGAGGCTTGTCACGTCCGAATAGGTGGCAATCGACGTGTGTTGAGGCATGCCTTCGCGATCCATAGATCGGTCTTGTGTGTCCTGGTCTATTGTCCGAGTCCCGCTGCGGGTCCTCTCGACAATCGTGAGCTGCGTTATTCCTGCCTTTACGGTGAGGTGGGGGGGTCTGGTGCTCGGCTTGAGTTGCCTCTTTATCCGAACAAAATTGTTGGTGACCCGCCGCATTGTGTGATGGCGGCACGGGCTCCAACGCCTCGTCCTCGAACTGACGTAGCGATCCATGCTTCGGGTAGCTTTTGGCTAAGCCGCTAAGGCCGTACTCTTCGGTGATCAGGACTTCGGTCCATCTATCGTTGAGTAAGTCTTGGTCAGCTTGAAGCTGTTGCTGCTTCTTATTCAGGCTCCTTGCAGTAGCTATTAGCCTGCGCTTAAAGCGCTCCTGCTCGAGGGGCTCTTCGGGTACGGTGAAGTCTTCGTCGCCGAGGCTTACCTCATCTTCGGAGAGCGGAGGGTAGTTGTCATCCTCCAAATTGTTGCTGGGCAGGGCCTGTTCATCGGGGCTGGCTTGCCCGTTTTCCGGCTCTTCCTGTTCGGATCTTGCTCCAACAGGGTCTTCATTGTCCGGAGTGTTATCTTCTCCGGTGCTAGTATTGTTTTCTCTTGAGCGACGTGACTTAGAGCGGCGCCGGGGGCACCTGTGTTCGGACTTTGTCCTAGGAGGCTTATCCTCAACTGGATCCACCTTGTCATCGTCGAGAGCGTCGTTGGGTGTGTCTACCATACACACGTCATACCAGGAAGTCGTCATCCCTCGTCTAGTGGATAGTGAGTTCTGGCCTTGCCCCTCATCGTCGTCCATACCGTCGATGTCTTCGGAGCTGGGGTCAAGCGTGTTGGTGGGTCTTCGACAGTGGCTATGAAGTGGGTGGCGGGTGGGAAGCAAAATTCTCCATCATCCGCCGCTAGTTCGAACTGAACATAGTTCGGCGGCGAGTCACCTGCCAGAGATAGGTTTTTTAGTGAGTTTAGTACATCGCCGATGGGCGAGTGTTGGAAGACGTCTGTGGCGCTGAACTTGAAGATCGATAACCGATCTAGTTCGGTATCCGCGGACTCGCAGGGTTCAGAACTTGTCGCCGGAGACGAGTCCGGGGTTCCGTTGATGCAGATGTCATATGAAGTAGAATCTGTGTGCGGCTCCAACGGCGCGGAATCGGTAGCCTCCGTGATGGGGTTAAGCTTCCCAACTTTGGATGACTCGATCTGCTCCAGATCTAAGGCCAGAGTTGTTACAGGAGCTATCTCCTGGATGCGGCCAGATGACATGTTTAAGCCATGCTTCTCGGGGCGAAGGGGAGCGGTTGCCGCGGTCTCAAATCCGTCGAAGATCAAGTCTCCACGGATGTCCGCGACATAGTTCAAGCTTCCGAATCTGACATGATGGCCAAGGGCGTAGCTGTCGATCTGCTCCATATGGCCAAGTGAGTTGACCCACAGTACGAAGCCGCCGAATACGAAGATCTGTCCGGGGAGGAAGGTTTCTCCCTGGACAACGTCGTTATAGACAATCGAAAGGGCCTTCGAGCCCTTTGCCAACGGCACAGTGGAACTCTCAACGAAAGCACCAATGTCGGTGTCAAAACCGGCGTACTTCGGGTAGGGGGTCCCGAACTGTGCGTCTAAGGTCGATGGTAACAGGAGCCAGGGGACACGATGTTTACCCAGGTTCGGGCCCTCTCTATGGAGGTAATACCCTACTTCCTGCTTGATTGATCTTGATGAATATGAGTATTACAAGAGTTAATCTACCACGAGATCGTAATGGCTAAAACCCTAGAAGTCTAGCCTGTATGTCTATGGTCATGAATATATCCCCTATCCGGGCTACGCCCTCCGGTTTATATAGACACCGGAGGGATCTAGTGTTACATAGAGTCGGTTACATAAGAGGGAATCTTTCCCTCCACGCCAAGGAGAGTCAAATCCAGACACGGGTAGAGTCTTCGGTCTTCATGTCTTCACAGCCCATCAGTCCAGCCCATGGATAACAGACTGTACGCCCGAGGACCCCTTAGTCCAGGACTCCCTCAGTCCCCCCTTTTAGTACCGGTTCAACACGAACCACCACTAAAGGGCCACCACGTGGCACGAGCCAGCGCCAGGGGTGGGGAGACCTTTAGTACCGGTTGGTAACACCAACCGGTACTAAAAGTTTTGGGGGGTTTTGGGTTCATGATTTCTTTCTACTTTAATTTTGTGTTTTCCATTTAATTCTTTTTCATTTGCTGGTATTTTATGATACTACATATTGTACATGTTATGCATATATCTAAACAGAATTTCTCGTA
>NC_057802.1:10891889-10906830 GCF_018294505.1 Triticum aestivum | reverse complement strand
TCATCGAATGTCTCGCACCGCACCATTCTTCACACACACACACACACACACACACACACACACATATATATATATATATATATATGTTCTGGCAAACGTACCCATATTTGTCTATCAGATTTGGTCCTTTCGGATGCCATCATGCGAATGTTCTCGCAAACGTAGTATGCAAATAAATCAGTCCCCGGTGCCTGCTTCATGGCCTTTACGAGAATAGAAATCAATCAGATAATAATTAATCAAGCATCATACTTAAAGGCATTGAAACTGGAATTAAAGAGATTGTAGCTAGCTAGTACTATACTTAATTACTTACCTTGGGTTGAAACCAATGCAGCTTTGGTTTCCATTCGCCTGGAACCGTTTTGATGAGCTTTTGCCAAGCCCTGCCTGCCGGCAAAGAAAATGAATAAAGGAGTAATTAATTAGTTGATATCAGGAAATGACCAACTAAAGAGGCCGACATATAGTTCAATAATGATTGAAATTACCTGTCGACTATCCCCTTCACGATTGAGTAGTCAATGGGTTCTTTAAGTAGTGAGTCCAGTACTTCAATTGTTCCTTCTTCAACTTTAATGATTAACAAGATCTAGTGATAACTGCATGTGCATACGTTTGCATGTATAAATTAAGCGGGCATGTGCATAACACTCATCAACTACCCTAAACCCTATACACTTATTAACATCTAGCTAGTAAGCAAAAACAGAATTTGTAGTAGAAGATAGTGTGACTCACCGGAAGTTGTAAGGAAGTAGTATATCTGGATTGCTATTGGGGCGCTTCAAGAACTCTAGGATGTTTTTCTCTACTTCTTCTTTATACCATTCATATGACCAAGTCTCTTCATTAATGGTATTTGGGTCAATGAACCCAATGCCATAGCATCCAGCTTTTTTCATTTCATACATCTTCATCCTGCATAATACCACAAAAAACAATATAGTGAGGATAATTACAGGTAATGATCAACAAGAGCACTACAACTAGCTTGAGACTTAAATTAAAGAAAGAAATCACTTACACACAATAGCAACTAGCGATAGATTTGTCGAGTGTGTCTTGATTGAATAACTGAAATAGTTCTGAATACTCAACAGACAGAGCTAGCTGATGGAAGTAATGCTCTTCCTTGACTCTCACCATGAGGGACTCTCGATTGGTAGTCTTGGTAATTTCGATGTACCATTGATGCAATTCATACATTCTCGTTGAGAGCTTCTTGACCTCCTCAGGCTTGACCAGAGGTTCGCCGCAGACATATTTCCGTTTTAGCTCCTCCTCTTTAAAAGTTTCCATGGGCTCTAAGCATAGGACTCGTTCTATAGTGCATCCGATCTCTTTAGCCTGCCTTATATGGTCGTCGGTTATTACCAGCTGATCGGCGCCGGTACTCGCATGTGTTGGTACAATGAGCGGGGGGATCGATTGCACCGCCTGTTCTCCCAGCTGGGGAACGGTTTTCCCGCTTTTCTTGGCAGCTGCTTGCCTCGAGCTCGTGCCCGACTCCTTCTATTGTCGTGCTCGATGTGCCTTTAAGATTTGGTGCTCATAGTCTGAGTCAACAGGCTTGGGAGGTGGTTTTTTAGCCATACGAATAAAGTGGTCAACGACTTCCTCAGGCACTTTCTCCTTTTGGCGGCGGTGGCTGTTTCGGTCCAAAATGGGCGTCCACTTGGGCCTTCACCGCGGCTTCGTTTTGCTCATCGGTCATGTTGTAAGGCCTCATCGGAAGAGGCGCGAAGCTTGGACCATATTGAAATCGCTTGCCTCCGCTTGTACCTCCTGTACTACCTCGACTTGTACCGCTACGCACCATAGCTGTGGCGGCTCTCTTCCGCTGTTGTTGAGGCGGCGGAGACGGCTGACATGGCTGACTTGGAGGAGGAGGAGTGGGCTGACGAGGTGCCGGACTTGGAGGAGGAGTGGGCTGACGCGGTGCCGGACTTGGAGCAGGAGGAGTGGCCTCACGCGGTGCCGGACTTGGAGGAGGAGGAGTGGCCTGACGAGTTGGTGGACTTGAAGAAGCAGAACTCTGCTGAGGCGGTGGCTAATGACTTGGAGGAGCGGGAGTCTGCTGACGCGGTGGTGAACTTCGAGGAGGAGTCGGCTGACGCGGTGTCGGTGGCCTTCGAAAGATGATGCAATCCTTTCTCCATAGGGTGATACGATGTTTGGGCTCTCCCAGTGTGTGCTCCTCGTCACCTCCAGGAATGTCAAGCTCTAGCCCCGAATATTGGTCCACCACTTCATCAACCACGAGACGAGCATAGCCAGCTGGAATCGTGTTGTAATGGAAGGTTGCTTCGGGGGGATTTGTATAAGCAACGGCGTCCGCTACCTTCATGGATATGTTCTTCATTTTGAAGTGCAGCTCACAATTAGTGCTCTCCATGATGTCCTCCACAGGGTATCTATCTAGCAGTTGTGCCTCGCCCGGGGCGGAACCCACGCTGCTTCTCGGCATAGATGGGACGGTGCTATCCAATGCTGGATCGTCCGCTAGCTGCTACCGCTGCTGAGACCCCCTTTCTTGGCTAAGTGAGTCGATCTGCTACTGCTACCGCTGGAATTGGAGTGCCAACTCCGCGTGCTTTGATTCTAGGCCTTGAAGGCGTTCTGCTTCCTCCTTCCTCTGCTCCTCCTCCAGCTTCTGCTTCTTCTCCTCCTCCATCTTCCTTCTCGTGCGGCTTATGTAGTCGGCGTTCCAGTCCGCAAACCCCTCATACCACGGAACAACGCCTTTGCCTCGTGTTCTTCCCAGCTGTTCAGGATTTCCCAGGGCGCGCGTAAGCTCGTCGTTCTCTATGTTGGGCGTGAACACCCCCGTTCGAGCCTCTTCTAATGCAACAAGTAACTTCTCACTGGCTCCTTTAAGACTTGCCTTCTTCAAAACCTTGGCTGTCTTCGGGTCCAACGGCCCCCCATACACATAGAACCAAGTCCTGCACCTGGGGGCCAGCTCAATGTAACTGGAATGACCTCTACAGCGACCATCTCTTGCTCAGACTTATCCCACTTAGGCATTGCCACCGCGTAGCCACCTGGCCCCAGCTTATGGAACTGCTCCTTTTTTGCGGCATTGGCCTTGTTTACTGTTGACCATTCCTTAGATAATTTCGATTCCTTGAATTTCACGAAAGTGGGCCTGTGATCTCTTTGCTTCTCCAGTGTTCCCGTGAATTCTGGAGTCTTCTTTCCTCCTGCGACGTACTTGGCCCATATAGTTTTCTTGTGGTTGTTGAATGCAATTGCCATCTTCCTAAGAGCAGCGGCCTTCACTTTCTGCACATCTGCATCTGTGAAATGATCTGGTAGGGTGAAATGTTCCATGAGATATTCCCAAAGCAGATCTTTTGCTATGTCGTCGACCCAAGTAAGATATGGATGTTGCTTTGCTGGCTTTTTCCATTCTTGCGTGGAGATCGGGAGTTGGTCCTTCACAAGAACTCTGCACTGCGGAATGAACTTGTACGGATTCTCCTTAGGCAAGATTGGTTCGCCATCAGTTTTGATGGCTTTGATGTTGTACTTTATGCCCTGCTTCAACTTTTTGGCCGGGCCTCGCACTGTCTTGCTGCCTGTAGAAGATTTTCTCGATCCGGAGGGCTGAAAGAAGAAAGATCGATTGGTTAATATATCTGCAAATCATTTAAGACATGTGATGATCACCGGATGCCTGCTTATATAAATATACCTTGCCGGTCTCTGTTATTTCAAGATCAACATTTTCTTTGTCATCATAATCATAGTTCTGGACTTCATCAATTCGGTCGTCATGATCGAATATCATATCACCCTCCCCGATATTGTTCAAATATTGGGAGCCGTCATCTTCTTCATTCTGATCATCTGGCCGGCCAGAGGAGCGTATGATCTCGAACAAGGCCTCTTCTCCTTCTCTGCTGGTATTGTCCGCCATAGCTTTTATTTAACTAATCCAGAAGAAATATAAAACAATTTAGTGTCCAAAATTACAATGCATGCATGCAATCAATAAGGAAAAATTGAATCATAGTACATAATAGGCATCATCGAATATAATCTCGAATACATCGTCGCGAATATTATCGAATAATATATATATAATTTCGAATACATCGTCTCGAATAATATATATAATCTCGGATACATCGTCTCGAATATTATGTATCGAATACATCACTAGCTAGCTCTAGCTAATAAAGATCGAATACTACATAATAATCTAGTTCACTCGCGGTTCCTCAGGCGCGGGCGGTGGACACCCAATGAGAAGGAACCATCACAGGATCATAGCTCGGGTGAGATCCCCGAAGAACCTGCCAGGTATTGGAGAACCTGACGTCTATGGCAGCCATGTAGCGACTGATGTGCTCATCCTCCTCCCTGACACGGCGACGTACCACCTCCGGCGGGGCCGGCTCCATCCGCACCGAAAATGGCCCACGCGAACGCCACCAAAGGAGCTCAGGGTCGACGACGGCATCCGGGGTCGGGTTCCTCACCAAGCGGCGCGCCCCTGAAGGTAGCACCTCCCAGTGCCAGCCCGGCGGAGCCCAGTCCCGGACATGGGTCCTCTGAAGCAGGACGTCATCGTGAACGGGTCGACGGCGAGGATGCGGGCCGGGCATCGTCGAGAACAAATACTATATGCAAACGTAACATTTTTTAACTGATTGGATTGTGATTTCTCATATACAAAATTAAAAAATGATATCGTTGCATATGTCAAAATTCTATATGCAAATTCTAGCTAGCTAATTCATCGAACTAAAAATATAAAAAATTAATAAATTCATCTAAAACCTTTGACATTTGACATTTGACATTCATCTAATCTAATTAATTAATTCATCTAAAACCTTTGTATAAATGGGCCGGGGCGTGGCGAGGCGACGGGGGCGGCGACGATGGGCAGCAACTAGGGCGGCGACGGCGACGGGGCGGCGGCGACGGGGGCGGCGAAGGCGACAGCGCGGCGGCATACGGGGTGGTGGCGAGACGGCGACGACGGGCCGCTGCGTCGACGGGGACGGCGGCGGCGGCGACAGGGACGGTGATGGCGACGGCGCGCAGCGGGGGTGGCGACGGGGACGGCGACGGGCGATGGCGCGGGACGGGGCGGCGGCGATGTCGTCGAAGCAGAGAGGAGAAGAAGTGGGAGATGAGAAATTGAATTTTTTTTGTTTTTTATTTCCGTATTAGTTTTTTATTTTTCCTGGAAACTTGGTCACATATAATGACACAATGCGAAGGTTTTCCAATTTTTTGATATTTTTTGAATTTTTTATGCCAGTTTCAAAATGCGGTCAAAACGGCGGGCTTGACCGTTCCTAGCTAGTGGTTGAATCTTAGAATTTTTTTTGTGTTTCTCTGATTAAATAGATACTTATGTACCTAAAAATGATTTTTGAAAAAAAATAAGAGCAAACTATGAGGCAGCCGCAGTTCAAATTTGACCCGCTTCCAACTGAATCGACAGAAATTTGTCTTTTTCACAAGATGTGGATAAAAGCTTTTGAAACCCAAACATTTGGTCAATTGTGCATTAAATATGTCCTAGTATTTAGAAAATTTATTTGGTACAATTTTACAACAAATATTTGGTAGGTCATTCACAAAAAAACTCATTTTGGGCACTCGAAAAATGGAAAATGAATTTTGTTCAAAGAAAATGAAAACTTCCTTAGGCAACATTGTTTGTCATTCCAATATGCACCCTTGTGCACAATATGAGATCATTTGAACAAACTATGGCAAAACTGGTTTGTCATTCCTTAGGCTGTATATATAGAAGGTACCTTTAGTACCGGTTGGGGCCACCAACCGGTACTAAAGGTCTGTTTTGGCCAGGAGGACCAGCGGGAAGGGCACCCCTTTAGTACCGGGTGGTGGCTCCAACCGGTGCTAAAGACCCCCCTTTAGTACCGGTTGGAGCCACGACCCGGTACTAAAGGGGTGCGCTGGCGCAGGTGAGGTGCGGGCAAGTTTAGTCCCACCTCGCTTGCCCGTGGACGCCCGCCCCAGCTTATAAGCCCCGTCGCGGCTGCTGTCTCGAGCTCCTCTCTAATGCAGGCCTTCTGGGCCTTACCTCTTCTATTCTGCCCTATGGGGCCTATTGGGCTTGTGAGCCTACATCCTGGCCCAACTACAAGTTGGGTTTCTAGTCGTATGGAGGCCGCTGTGGCCTAGTGGTTGGGCTTTTTTATTTATTTTTTTCTATTTTCTGCATTATTTAATTTCTTTTATTTATTTCTGAGTTGTTTTTTGGTGTATTTAGAGTTTATTTGTGAATATTTTTGCTTTACATACAAAAAAATTACAAACTTTCTGTTAGTGCCAGTAGTTTTAAAATTTGAATAGTTGAAATTTGAATTATTTGAAATTTGTGTGAATCACTACTTTTTGAATAAGTTAACTTTAAAAATAGATTTTTCAGTAATTATTTTTTCTTATGTTTAATATTAGTGTGTTTTATCATATATTCAATTTGGTAATACTTAGGTTATTTAAAAAATAAAATGCATTTGTACAGATGAGTTTTCGTCCGAAACCCTGATATTTCGAAAGAGATCATCCATTTTGTACACGAAGTGCATCTAGTTTTTTCCGTAACCCTCTCAACTTTTTTCCACATGCTATGTGGGTGAAATGATGATACCATGCCAACTTTGAACCTTTTCAGAGTTCATTTGTACTGCTTTTCAATTTGAAGGTCATTTAGCTCAAAAAATCAGTAAATGCATGAAAAATAGCAAATGATGTCACAAAGTGTTGAAAATTGATGACGCGGCTTTGAATGGTGCATACTGTATGCACAAAAATTCTGGAGTTGAAATAAGTTTAAAAAAATGAAATGCCTTTGTAACAGATGAGTTTTCGTCCGAAACCTTGATACTTCGAAAGAGATTGTCCATTTTGTACACGAAGTGCATCCAGTTTTTCTCGTAACCCTCTATACTTTTTTGCACATGCTATGTGGGTGAAATGATGATACCATGTCAACTTTCAACCTTTTCAGAGTTCATTTGTAGTGCTTTTCAATTTCAGGGTCATTTAGCTCAAAAAATTCAGTAAATGCATGAAAAATAGCAAATGATGTCAGAAAGGTACAAGTTTGTCCGAAGCACAAAAGTACACGTTTCAAGTGCCAAAATACATAAGCACCCTAACTATTACAAACATATACAAGTCCGGAAACTCGCTAGAGAAGTAAGTGATGACAGTGAAGCTGGTCACATCCCAGAGTGGGATGTTTGGGTGTGAAACTTTTTCTTCGCGTGTGTCCCTTTGCGTCGTAACCATGGACAATCTTCATCATTTAACCGGATGCTCGGGTCAATATTTGATGGAAATATGCCCTAGAGGCAATAATAAAGTTGTTATTTATATTTCCTTATATCATGATAAATGTTTATTATTCATGCTAGAATTGTATTAACCGGAAACTTAGTACATGTGTGAATACATAGACAAACAGAGTGTCACTAGTATGCCTCTACTTGACTAGCTCGTTGAATCAAAGATGTTTAAGTTTCCTAGCCATAGACATGAGTTGTCATTTGATTAACGAGATCACATCATTAGAGAATGATGTGATTGACTTGACCCATTCTGTTAGCTTAGCATTCGATCGTTTAGTATATTGCTATTGCTTTCTTCATGACTTATACATGTTCCTATGACCATGAGATTATGCAACTCCCGAATATCGGAGGAACACTTTGTGTGGTACCAAAGGTCACAACGTAACTGGGTGATTATAAAGGTGCTCTACAGGTGTCTCCAATGGTACTTGTTGAGCTGGCATAGATCGAGATTAGGATTTGTCACTCCAATTGTCGGACTAGGCCCTCTCGGTAATGCACATCACTATAAGCCTTGCAAGCAATGCAACTAATGAGTTAGTTGTGGGATGATGTATTATAGAACGAGTAAAGAGACTTGCCGGTAACGAGATTAATTGAACTAGGTATTGAGATACCGATGATCGAATCTCGGGCAAGTAACATACCGATGACAAAGGGAACAACGTATGTTGCTATGCGGTTTGACCGATAAAGATCTTCGTAGAATATGTAGGAGCCAATATGAGCATCCAGGTTCCGCTATTGGTTATTGAGCGGAAACGAGTCTCAGTCATGTCTACATAGTTCTCGAACAGATCGATATATTGGATGACTATGTTTGGACTTCGGAAGGGTTCCGGGCAAGTTCAGACAAATACCGGAGTACGGGGGGGTTACCAGAACCCCCCGGGGATTGTAATGGGCCTATTGGGCCTTAGTGGAGAAGAGGAGGGGCGGCCAGGGCAGGCCGCGCGCCCCCTCCCCCTCTAGTCCGAATTGGACAAGGAGGGGGGGCGGCGCCCCCCTTTCCTTTCCCCTCTCTCTCCTCCTTCCCTCTCTCCTACTCCTACTCTTGGAAGGGTTGGAGTCCTACTCCCGGTGGGAGTAGGACTCCCCTTGGGGCGTGCCTAGGAAGGCCGGCCCTCCCCCTCCTCCACTCCTTTATATACGAAGGAAGGGGGCACCCCATGGACAGAAGTTGATCAGTTGATCTTTTAGCCGTGTGCGGTGCCCCCTCCACCATAATCCACCTCGATATTGTAGCGGTGCGTAGGTGAAGCCCTGCGTCGGTAGCATTATCATCACCGTCATCACGCCGTCGTGCTGACGGAACTCTCCCGTGAAGCTCTGCTGGATCATGAGTTTGTGGGACGTCGCCGAGCTGAACGTGTGCAGAACTCGGAGGTGCCGTGTGTTCGGTACTTGGATCGGACGGATCGTGAAGACGTACGACTACATCAACCGCGTTGTCATAACGCTTCCGCTTACGGTCTACGAGGGTACGTAGACAACACTCTCCCCTTTCGTTGCTATGCATCACCATGATCTTGCGTGTGCGTAGGAATTATTTTGAAATTACTATGTTCCCCAACAGTGGCATCAGAGCCAGGTTTATGCATAGAGGTTATATGCACGAGTAGAACACAAGTGAGTTGTGGGCGATACTAGTCATACTGCTTACCAGCATGTCATACTTTGATTCGGCGGTATTGTTGGATGAAGCGGCCCGGACCGACATTACGCGTACGCATACGCGAGACTGGTTCTACCGACGTGCTTTGCACACAGGTGGCTGGCGGGTGTCAGTTTCTCCAACTTTGGTTGAATCGAGTGTGGCTACGCCCGGTACTTGTGAAGGTTAAAACAGCACATACTTGACGAAATATCATTGTGGTTTTGATGCGTAGGTAAGAACGGTTCTTGCTTAGCCCGTAGCAGCCACGTAAAACTTGCAACAACAAAGTAGAGGACGTCTAACTTGTTTTTGCAGGGCATGTTGTGATGTGATATGGTCAAGACATGATGCTAAATTTTATTGTATGAGATGATCATGTTTTGTAACAGAGTTATCGACAACTGGCAGGAGCCATATGGTTGTCGCTTTATCACTAAGCGGTAACGAGGTCGTAGAAACAATAGTTGGCGAGACCACAACGATGCTACGATGGAGATCAAGGTGTCGCACCGGTGACGATGGTGATCATGACGGTGCTTTGGAGATGGAGATCAAAGGCACAAGATGATGATTATCATATCACTTATATTGATTGCATGTGATGTTTATCTTTTATGCATCTTATTTTGCTTAGATCGACGGTAGCATTATAAGATGATCTCTCACTAAATTTCAAGGTATAAGTGTTCTCCCTGAGTATGCACCGTTGCTACAGTTCTTCGTGCTGAGACACCACGTGATGATCGGGTGTGATAAGCTCTACGTTCACATATAACGGGTGCAAGCCAGTTTTGCACACGCAGAATACTTGGGTTAAACTTGACGAGCCTAGCATATGCAGATATGGCCTCGGAACACGGAGACCGAAAGGTCGAGCGTGAATCATATAGTAGATATGATCAACATAGTGATGTTCACCATTGAAAACTACTCCATCTCACGTGATGATCGGACATGGTTTACTTGATTTGGATTATGTGATCACTTAGATGATTAGAGGGATGTCTATCTAAGTGGGAGTTCTTAAATAATATGATTAATTGAACTTTAATTTATCATTAACTTAGTACCTGATAGTATTTTGCATGTCTATGTTGTTGTAGATAGATGGCCCGTGTTGTTGTTCTGTTGAATTTTAATGCGTTCCTTGAGAAACCAAAGTTGAAAGATGATGCTAGCAATTACACGGACTGGGTCCATAACTTGAGGAATATCCTCATTGCTGCACAGAAGAATTACGTCCTGGAAGCACCGTTGGGTGCCAGGCCTGCTGCAGATGCAACTGACGATGTTAAGAACGTCTGGCAAAGCAAAGATGATGACTACTCGATAGTTCAGTGTGCCATGCTTTACGGCTTAGAACGGGGACTTCAACGACGTTTTGAACGTCATGGAGCATATGAGATGTTCCAGGAGTTGAAGTTAATAATTCAAGCAAATGCCCGGATTGAGAGATATGAAGTCTCCAATAAGTTCTACAGCTCCAAGATGGAGGAGAATAGTTCTATTAGTGAACATATACTCAAAATGTCTGGGTATAACAATCACTTGATTCCACTGGGAGTTAATCTCCCTGATGATAGTGTCATTGACAGAATTCTTCAATCACTGCTACCAAGCTACAAGAGCTCCATGATGAACTATAACATGCAAGGGATGGATAAGACAATTCCCGAGCTCTTCGCGATGCTAAAGGCTGCGGAGGTAGAAATCAAGAAGGAGCATCAAGTGTTGATGGTCAACAAGACCACCAGTTTCAAGAAAAAGGGTAAAGGGAAGAAGAAGGGGAACTTCAAGAAGAACGACAAACAAGTTGCTGCTCAGGAGAAGAAACCCAAGTCTGGACCTAAGCCTAAGACTGAGTGCTTCTACTGCAAACAGACTGGTCACTGGAAGCGGAACTGCCCCAAGTATTTGGCGGATAAGAAGGATGTCAAGGTGAACAAAGGTATATGTAATATACATGTTATTGATGTGTACCTTACTAATGCTCGTAGTAGCACCTGGGTATTTGATACTGGTTCTGTTATTAATATTTGCAACTCGAAACAGGGGCTACAGATTAAGCGGAGATTGGCTAAGGACAGAGTGACAATGCGCGTGGGAAATGGTTCCAAAGTCAATGTGATCGTGGTCGGCACGCTACCTCTACATCTACCTTCGGTATTAGTTTTAGACCTAAATAATTGTTATCTGGTGCCAGTGTTGAGCATGAACATTATATCTGGATCTTATTTGATGCGAGACGGTTATTCATTTAAATCTGAGAATAATGGTTGTTCTATTTATATGAGTAATATCTTTTATGGTCATGCACCCTTGAAGAGTGGTCTATTTATATTGAATCTCGATAGTAGTGATACACATCTTCATAATATTGAAGCCAAAAGATACAGAGTTGATAATGATAGTGCAACTTATTTGTGGCACTGCCGTTTAGGTCATCACTACAAGAAATATGTCAACTAGCGACCTTCTGTCAGTGACCCTGGAAGAATTGGTCATAGATCTATGACCATTTGAAACCAATTGGTCAAAAGCTGTTCAGGGGGCTCCAAACCCTAAACCGTTGCGACCATTTTGGTCAGAAAGGTTGTAATTTCCCTACACGAAATGGTCATATAGCAAACAACGCTGGTCCGCTGCCTTATTTCTAGTTGTTAACGACCAATATAGATGGTCATAGCCTTGTAAATTATGGTGGGTTGTGATTACTAGGTGCCATCTCATCAGTTTTGCCTATGTGTCATGTCCATGTGTCAATTTTTGCCCTAGGTTGTGAAGCAACCTATATTTCTGTTATTCCAAAAATTCCCAAAAAATTCTCATAAATTGTTTGGATCATATCTTCATCAAATATGTCAAATCCTTCCTTGCCTAGTTCAAAAATAACTCAACAATATTCATTTTCCTATTCTGTTCAGAGCAGCACTTTGTGAAGGAAGTGTTATTTATATATTCTTGATTTCCCTAAAAATTTGTGAAGACATTCTTCTTAGTATATGATCATCCTCAGCCAAAACTCATGCCCATTGGCCATGTGCATTTCCCGTACCGCTAATCAAACACTTGGCTGCTAATTCATCTTTGAGCATAGTTCGGTCTCCTCATGAGAATCTTATGTTGTAATTTTCTTCCTAGCACCTACCTGGGGAGTGCCCAACCCACTAGACATGCCTAGGCCGCCCAGAACGCATGGCAACACCACGGTCACGCGGTGACCATGCGGCGGGCATGCGAGCTTATGCGCTCTGGAGTTGGGGCCCTCGGCCACCGTCCAAACCTCAATGTCTCGCCATCAAACCATGTATTTCTGACTAAATAGATACTTATTTACCTAGAAATGATTTTTGGAAAAAATAAAAACCAAACTATGAGGCAGCTGCAGTTCAAATTTGACCCGCTTCCAACTCAATCAGCGGGAATTTGTCTTTTTCACCAGAGGTGGGTCAAAACTTTTGACACCCAACCATTTTGTCAATTGTGCATTAAATATGGCCTAGTATTTTATAAAATTGATTAGGTCCAATTTTGCAACAAATATATGGTAGGTCCTTCACAAAAAAACTCATTTCGGGCACTCGAAAAATGGAAAATGTATTTTCCGTGAAAAGAAAATGAAAACTCCCTTAGGCAACATTGTTTGGAATTCCAAGATGCACCCTTTTGCACAATATGGGATCATTTGAACAAACTATGCCATGAATGTGGCCATAAGATTGATCATTTGGCTTGAAAGCCATGAATCTTCACGCATTATAGCTCATTTCTGAGAACACTTTTTAAAAATAATTTCCGTATTAGTTTTTTATTTTTCCTGGAAACTTGGTCACATATAATGACACAATGCGAAGGTTTTCCAATTTTTTGATATTTTTTGAATTTTTTATGCCAGTTTCAAAATGCGGTCAAAACGGCGGGCTTGACCGTTCCTAGCTAGTGGTTGAATCTTAGAATTTTTTTTGTGTTTCTCTGATTAAATAGATACTTATGTACCTAAAAATGATTTTTGAAAAAATATAAGAGCAAACTATGAGGCAGCCGCAGTTCAAATTTGACCCGCTTCCAACTGAATCGACAGAAATTTGTCTTTTTCACAAGATGTGGATAAAAGCTTTTGAAACCCAAACATTTGGTCAATTGTGCATTAAATATGTCCTAGTATTTAGAAAATTTATTTGGTACAATTTTACAACAAATATTTGGTAGGTCATTCACAAAAAAACTCATTTTGGGCACTCGAAAAATGGAAAATGAATTTTGTTCAAAGAAAATGAAAACTTCCTTAGGCAACATTGTTTGTCATTCCAATATGCACCCTTGTGCACAATATGAGATCATTTGAACAAACTATGTCATGAATGTGGCCATAAGATTGATCATTTGGCTTGAAAGCCATGAATCTTCACACTTGATAGCTCATTTCCGGGAACACTTTTTTAAAATAATTGCCGTATTATAAGTTTATAATTTTTCCTGATAACTTGGTCACATATAATGACGCAATGCGAAGGTTTTCCAATTTTTTGATTTTTTTGAATTTTTTATGCCCGTTTCAAAATGCGGTCAAAACGGCGGGAATGACCGTTCCTAGCTGGTGGTTGAATATTGGAAGTTTTTTTGTGTTTCTCTGATTAAATAGATACTTATGTACCTAGAAATGAGTTTTGGAAAAAATAAACAGCAAACTACGAGGTAGATACAGTTCAAATTTGACCCGCTTCCAGCTGAATCGGCGGAAATTTTTCTTTTTCACGAGAGGTGGATCAAAACTTTTTACACCCAACCATTTGGTAAACTGTGCATTAAATAGGTCCTACTGTTTTAGAAAATTGACTTGGTACAATTTTGCAACGAATATATGGTAGGTCCTTCACAAAAAAACTCATTTTGGGCACTTGAAAAATGGAAAATGAATTTTTCGTCCAAAGAAAATGAAACTTGCTTAAGCAACATTGTTTGTCATTCCAATATGCACCCTTGTGCACAATATGAGATCATTTGAACAAACTATGCCATGAATGTGGCCATAAGATTGAGCATTTGGGTTGAAAGCCATTCATCTTCAGACTTGATAGCTCGTTTCTGAGAACACTTTTTTAAAATAATTGTCGTATTACAAGTTTATAGTTTTTGCTGGTAACTTGGTCATATATAATGACACAATGCGAAGGTTTTGCAATTTTTTTGATTTTTTTTGAATTTTTTTATGCCCGTTTCAAAATGCGGTCAAAACAGCGGGCATGACCGTTCCTAGCTAGTGGTTGAATCTTGGAATTTTTTTGGTGTTTCTCTGATCAAATAGATACTTATGTACCTAGAAACAATTTAAAAAAAAAATAAAGAGCAAACTATAAGGTAGCTGCAGTTCAAACTTGACCCGCTTCACGCTGGATTGGCGGAAATTTGTCTTTTTCACCAGAGGTGGATCAAAACTTTTGACAGCCAACCATTTGATCAATTGTGTATTAAAAATGGCCTAATATTTTAGAAAATTGATTTGATCCAATTTTGCAACAACTATATGGTAGGTCCTTCACGAAAAAACTCATTTGGAGCACTCAAAAAATGGAAAATGTTTTTTTTGCCAAAAACTCATTTCTCACGAGACCTTTTAAACGTTATTTATCTTATTTCTTGTTTGTTATTTTTCCTAAAAACTTGTTCACATTTGATGACACAATGAAAAGGTTTTGCATTTTCTTTTTGCATTTTTCAGGTCATAAAATAGCTGACATGATTTTAACACATTAATTTTAGGCAACTATGACCTATTTAGATGGTCATAACATCATACTGCATCCTGATTGGTCCGTGGACATCTCACGCGGATCACGCATCATACGCCGTCGGATGCTCGCGGATCCAACGGCCGTCCTCAACCCTTCCACACCAACCCTGAAACCCTAACTAGTCATTTTCCATGCACCCC
>NC_057802.1:10861730-10891536 GCF_018294505.1 Triticum aestivum | reverse complement strand
CCAGCGCCTCACTGGCCGTCCAGCGCCGCCACCATGCCTCCAACGCCAGTCTCCCACCCCATCGAGCGCCGAGCCCTCGCCATCCAGCACCGCCCACCTCCCCATCAAGCACCTCCCCATCAAGCGCCGCCGAGATTCCGGGAGAGACCCCCGTCGCGATGGCGAGAAGGTGGCAGGTCTGGGGCCGGCCCGACGATAGCCAAGTCTGGGTCCCCGTCCCCGACCCCGACACGCCGCCACCCCGCCTCTTCCTCCGCCGGGGCACGCCGCGGGGACAGCCGCCGCTTCATTCGAGGACGTGCCGGTCAAAGGTACCCCCCCCCATCGTGCTCTCATCTCGGCGTGGATTCCTTCCTAAAAATGGTGATGGATACTGACTTGACTGGCCCCTCTCCTGCGTCGTCGTTTCTCCGATCCGAAACCCTAGGCCGGGGCGCTGCCCACGGATGCTGCGTCGAGTCCATGGCCGACCTCCTCGTCCAAGGTACGGCCTCCTCCCTTCACCTCTTCTATTTGGTCCTTGTCTGTGTGTGCACGCGTGTGCCCCTACCTGGATCCTCAACTATTGAAATGGATGCGCGCGTGCTCAAGCATCACTAACCGATCCCTATATGGCCTCTTATCTTTAACTCCTCAAATTTGCTCCTCTATAAATTAGTGGTTCCTAGCTGAATCCTTAAACTTAACTCCTTAAAAAATTAAACACAAATTCATGCGAATTTGATTCGAACTAGTCCATCAAACATGATTTGAACTCGATTCAGACTAGTAGCATAAACTATATTACTACATAAATTTAAATGATATCTAAACTAAAATTGCATAAAAACTATAACATGTTGTAGTGTCCCTTGCTGTCAAAAACTCGGTGGTGGTGAAATGATGGTGATAGGATTTGTTTTCGGCTTTATGGGCATAGTCTGCACTCTGGAATGCTACACCGTTGAAGTGTAAATGAATTGTGGAAAAAAAATTGTTGTCTTCTATTTTACTGGTGTCTATTCTTGTCATGTATAATTGCCATTTAGTACAAAAGGATGCAGGCTTGGAATTCTATCGTTTGATTAAATGAATCAAAACCTGAAGGAGATCTAGATTATCAGTAGAATCACATAGTTGTAATTACCCGAGGTGTGCTTGAATAAAATGGTGCTCATTTGCATCATTTTATTTCTGCAGAGTTTTAAGAAGAATTCTGGTACGAATGCACTGACCTATACTTGTACATGTGCAGCTGAGGAACCTCCTGTGGGCTACTTCCAGGCATGATGTGTACGTGATGCAGAACTATTCTGTGAGGCACTAGTGGTCCTTACTCCGGAGAGGAAAAGAAGTGCTCAACGTGGCATGCCCAAATCAGGTGATCTACCACAGAGCGATGTGATAGTCCTGCATCGTCGGAATGCCGGTCAATCTCTGATCCACTGTGCGACCACACTGTGCAGGATATCCAGAGAGGTCGGCCCTTGTCCAGGGTGAAGATCAGCACCATGACGGTGAAAGACAACCTCCTGGCGGCTGGTGGTTTCCATGGGGAGCTGATCTGCAATGTAAGGAGGCCGGAGTAGGCACGCAGTGCACACACAAAGCATTTTTTCTGCTTTGAGAACATGTAGAAATGTAGAGTTGTAGCTTGACACTTAGATATTTATTATTTTGTTAGTACCTTGGCAGTGAATTCTAGCAGCGAAGCCTCTTCATTTCGAGCAGCGATAGCCTGATTGGTAAACTAGTGCTTTGTGTGTGCTAGTACCTCACAATGTCATCCTTGTATATGCACAGATGTAATTATTCACCCCGCCATTGTCACTGTTTCCTAATCGAGTACAACAAACCTCCTATGGTTTTTTGTTCAAAATAAGTGTGAAACATTGTAGTGCTAACCCAACATGTACCTAACATTTCTGATGTGTATTTCCTTTGATTCCCTAGGCTTAACCTGGAAGCTATAATAACTTTGAATCGGTCTGTGGGAAATTGGGCATATTGGGTTGGTAAATATAGAACTGTAGAGATGTAGAACTAAAGCGTGGTACTTAGCTATTTAAGTTGTTGGTACTTGGTAGTACCTACACAGTGAAGTCTAGTTGATTCAGGAAAACTTGACTTGAGATTTTCTTTCTTATGATTTACTGATGAAACCTTGATTGTTGAATCTTGATGTAGGCATCCCACCGCCGATCCATATCCAGATCAGCTGCATCGTCGGTTCCGCACACAGGTCAACATGCCCTGTTTATATGAATTGTTTTGTATCTAGTGACTAGTTGTCACACTGATCAAAATCTCCGCGCAACGAGCAAGTAATCAGTGGCCGTGAAGCAACGTTTATAATATTTGTATCCTACCATGCAAAGAAGTAATACTTGTCTGCTCGCTAGCAAGATTTCAACCATAATCTGTGCATACTTGTTTATGATATTTGTGTGCCCATGTAAAATGTATGTGGTTCGTCCTAGGCTAGATCCCAGCCCGCGTTAGAGCTGCACACTATGATTTCCTCTTGCTAGTGAGATCTGTTCGTACTTGTCAGTAGTCGATGGGACGCTCAAGCTTCACTGCTGCTTCTGCTGTATATTTTTTGTAACCCATGTTTCTACTTGCAATCAGCGTACAATTTTGCGTCAAATGGTTAAATGTTTTCACATTCTGTAGGATTAGTGCATCATGTTGCTTGTTGCTAGCTGTAGGATCTGACTTTTGGTTGTTGTTTTGGTGATGTAGGCCAAGGGAAATGACTACCGTTCCAGGGTCTCCGGTCTGGGAGCTCATGAAGAAGAACAACTACTTCTTGATCAAGCAGTTCGGCAACAGCAACACCAAGGTGCAGTTCAGCAAGGAGCCCAACAACCTCTACAATATCCAGTCCTACAAGTTCTCGGGTCCATAGCTCTTTGCACTGTTTTTAACCCTTTTGTTTGCAAGTGTCTCTGCAAGGAGCTAACTTGCTGTGGGGCTGATGTGGTTTCAGGCTTGGCGAACAGCAAGACCGTGGCGGTCTAGCCATCAGCGGGAGAGGACAAGGCTGTTGTCCTGTCCACGACCAAGACCAAGAAGCAGAGCACCCCTGCCAAGCTCCAGCACAAGACTCTGATGCGCAAGGAGTTCCGCAAGATGGCCAAGTCTGTCAAGAACCAGGTATTAACTCCAGAGTTTTGTACTTGAATTGCCCTTATGCTTGGCTTCTAAGCTACGACTGTAAGTCACGGCTTGTCTCTGCTTCCTCCTTGAGTTCAGAGTTGTGGCATGGCATGCTTGATTTTTTGGTGGACTTGTGTCCCTGATGATGCACCGTTGTTGCACTGCCAACCATCAGATGCAGTAGCTGCTCCTGCTTGCTACTCCGCTGCCGCCGCTCGTTGTTTTGCTACTGCTCCTGCTAGTTAGGCACTGCTGCTGCTCCTAAGCACTGCTCGTAGATGCTGCTACTTGCCGCTGTTGATTCCTCCTACAGCCTGGCATCTGCCATTGTAACTTCATGCTGATGTAACATGTGAATCTGTTGGTCCTGCTTATTGTCTTTAAAGAAGTCAATGTACCTACCTTATTTTGTGCTCTGTTATTATCTTTGACCAATATCAGTTGTGTCTCTTAGAGAGACACTCCTACCTTTTCTGACTTGAGTTGTTAACTATTGTTCCATACTTCTGTTAGCTACAATAAAAAATCTTTGAATTTGGTACTGCATGAGTTTTTACTACTGCGTACACAGAGAGTATTTGCTACTACTAAAACAGCGACTTTGTATGCACTGCTACCTGATGAGTGCTTTCTTTGTAATATTTCACCTTGGCATGCATATGTTTGTTCGGTTGGAACTTTGCATGACATGATATAATTATTTCTAGTGTTTTTCTCAACTTATTTTCATTAACACTTGATATATACTTAGCTTGTACTTGAAGCTGTGGGTTAATGTGGTGATTTTGTTCTACTTGGATGCATTGGTACCCCCATAATCGAGCGCATGGATGCAATGGCAAGAAGATCATGGCTGTGCGCATCATCAAGCACACCACGGAGATAATCGACCTCCTCACCGATGGTAACTCAATCTAGATCATCACTTTATACTCTCCTACCTTTGTGATGTTAGTATGCTTCTGCTGACTATGCAATGTGACTTACAATTCCTAGCTGTGTATGCTGTAGACTGTTGACTGTAGTGTGGTACACTTCCTGGAGCATTGTAATGCCTTACCAAGTAGCAATTGCATGAAGGTCCACAACACAAAAACTATGTGTAATAGATCCATGACTTACAATCTGTACGCTAATACCATGTGTAATGACTGTTATTTTTTGCATCGTCTGAACATTTTTTTTGTTGTTGTATTGTTTCTCACTCATGATTGATCTACTGCCAGGTGAAGGTTTTCAAATGTTGAAGAAGGAGGACAATAGGAACTTCTGTGATGTCTTGTCATCTATTTTCTTTTCTTTGTTGTAGAATAGTTTTGTTTGGCACTTACTAGTTCCTTGGACATAAAGATACGTACTGCTAGAATGAATGCATGTAAAGATATTTTGGGCTCCTATAATATTCAATGTTGCTTTGAAAATGTATCGGAACTGGGCTAGGCCCAAGATAACTTGTAGTGTGATGTGTTGTAATGTCAATGGCATAATAAAAGAAGTTGGATTGGATCAATTATTTCGGCCCAGCCCAAGATATATTGAGCAATTATTTCTGAGGGGAAAACTTGAGAGGCCCAGCAAAGAAATGGCCTAGAAAAAACAAGACCAAAAAATCTGTCAAAAGGGATAGGCAAAGAAATTTAAAAGGCCGAATTACTGGGCCAGGCCCATGTAGCTAACGAAAATTAACAGAAAAAATATATTAAAAAGGCTGAATTAATGGGCTCGGCCCATCTAAAGCACCGAAATGGACCGGGCTGATTCTAAGTAACGACCTTTTGAATTGGTCGCAATTTTTCCACGTCAGATTGCCACGTTGGATCCGACGTGGCCTGGGCAGACAGCCAGTGACCAAAACAAAAGGCCATGGCTTCCAGGACCATCTGTAAGAAGGTCGTTAATTTCAGTTTACGACCGCCAGCTTTTGACCTTTTGTTTTTTGTCAAAAAAAGGTCGCAAATAAAAAACAATGACCTTTCAAAGACCAATAGTGAGGGTTACAAGTTGACATATTTCTTGTAGTGCATATTGGTGTAAAGTGCATGAAGAAACTCCATACTGATGGACTTTTGGAATTACTTGATTATGAATCACTTGGTACTTGCGAACCATGCCTCATGGGCAAGATGACTAAAACTCCGTTCTCCGGAAAAATGGAGCGAGCAATGGATTTGTTGGAAATCATACATACTGATGTATGTGGTCCGATGAATATTGAGGCTCGCGGCGGGTATCGTTATTTTCTCACCTTCACAGATGATTTGAGAAGATATGGGTATATCTACTTGATGAAACATAAGTCTGAAACATTTGAAAAGTTCAAAGAATTTCATAGTGAAGTGGAAAATCATTGTAACAAGAAAATAAAGTTTCTATGATCCGATCGTGGAGGAGAATATTTGAGTTACGGGTTTGGTCTTCATTTGAAACAATGCGGAATAGTTTCGCAACTCACGCCACCCGGAACACCACAGCATAATGATGTGTCCGAACGTCGTAACCGCACTTTATTAGATATGGTGCGATCTATGATGTCTCTTACTGATTTACCGCTATCGTTTTGGGGTTATGCTTTAGAGACGGCTGCATTCACGTTAAATAGGGCACCATCTAAATCTGTTGAGACGACGCCTTACGAACTGTGGTTTGGCAAGAAACCAAAGTAGTTGTTTCTTAAAGTTTGGGGCTGCGATGCTTATGTGAAAAAGCTTCAACCTGATAAGCTCGAACCCAAATCGGAGAAATGTGTATTCATAGGATACCTAAAGGAAACTGTCGGGTACACCTTCTATCACAGATCCGAAGGCAAGATATTTGTTGCTAAGAATGGATCCTTTCTAGAGAAGGAGTTTCTCTCAAAAGAAGTGAGTGGGAGGAAAGTAGAACTTGATGAGGTAACCGTACCTGCTCCCTTATTGGAAAGCAGTTCATCACAGAAATCTGTTCCTGTGACTCCTACACCAATTAGTGAGGAAGCTAATGATGATGATCATGTAACTTCAGATCAAGTTGCTACCGAACCTCGTAGGCCAACCAGAGTAAGATCCGCACTAGAGTGGTATGGTAATCCTGTTCTGGAGGTCATGTTACTTGACCATGACGAACCTACGAACTATGAGGTAGCGATGATGAGCCTAGATTTCGCGAAATGGCTTGATGCCATGAAATCTGAGATGGGATCCATGTATGAGAACAAAGTGTGGACTTTGGTTGACTTGCCCGATGATCGGCAAGCCATCGAGAATAAATGGATTTTCAAGAAGAAGACTGACGCTGACGATAATGTTACTGTCTACAAAGCTCGACTTGTTGCGAAAGGTTTTCAACAAGTTCAAGGAGTTGACTACGATGAGACCTTCTCACCCGTAGCGATGCTTATGTTCGTCTGAATCATGTTAGCAATTGCCGCATTTTATGATTATGAAATTTGGCAAATGGATGTAAAGACTGCATTCCTGAATGGATTTCTGGAAGAAGAGTTGTATATGATGCAACCTGAAGGTTTTATCGATCCAAAGGGTGCTAACAAAGTGTGCAAGCTTCAGCGATCCATCTATGGACTGGTGCAAGCATCTCGAAGTTGGAATAAACGTTTTGATAGTGTGATCAAAGCATATGGTTTTATACAGACTTTTGGAGAAGCCTGTATTTACAAGAAAGTGAGTGGGAGCTCTGTAGCATTTCTAATATTATATGTGGATGACATATTGTTGATTGGAAATGATATAGAATTTCTGGGTAGCATAAAAGGATACTTGAATAAGAGTTTTTCAATGAAAGACCTCGGTGAAGCTGCTTATATATTGGGCATCAAGATCAATAGAGAGAGATCAAGACGCTTAATTGGACTTTCACAAAGCACATACCTGGACAAAGTTTTGAAGAAGTTCAAAATGGATCAAGCAAAGAAAGGGTTCTTGCCTGTGTTACAAGGTGTGAAGTTGAGTCAGACTCAATGGCTGACCTATGCAGAAGATAGAGAGAAAATGAAAGATATTCCCTATGCTTCAGCCATAGGCTCTATCATGTATGCAATGTTGTGTACCAGACCTCATGTGTGCCTTGCTATTAGTTTAGCAAGGAGGTACCAAAGTAATCCAGGAGTGGATCACTGGACAGCGGTCAAGAACATCCTGAAATACCAGAAAAGGACTAAGGATATGTTTCTCGTTTATGGAGGTGACAAAGAGCTCGTCGTAAATGGTTACGTCGATGCAAGCTTTGACACTAATCCGGATGACTCTAAGTCACAAACCGGATACGTGTTTATATTGAACGGTGGAGCTGTCAGTTGGTGCAGTTCTAAGCAAAGCATTGTGGCGGGATCTACATGTGAAGCGGAGTACATAGCTGCTTCGGAAGCAGCAAATGAAGGAGTCTGGATGAAGGAGTTCATATCCGATGTAGGTGTCATACCTAGTGCATCGGGTCCAATGAAAATCATTTGTGACAATACTGGAGCTATTGCCTTGGCGAAAGAATCCAGATTTCACAAGAGAACCAAGCACATCAAGAGTTGCTTCAATTCCATCCGCGATCTAGTCAAGGAGGGAGACATAGAAGTTTGCAAAATATATACGAATCTGAATGTTGCAGACCCGTTGACTAAGCCTCTTCCACGAGCAAAACATGATCAGCACCAAGACTCCATGGGTGTTAGAATCATTACTGTGTAATCTAGATGATTGACTCTAGTGCATGTGAGAGACTGAAGGAAATATGCCCTAGAGGCAATAATAAAGTTGTTATTTATATTTTCTTATATCATGATAAATGTTTATTATTCATGCTAGAATTGTATTAACCGGAAACTTAGTACATGTGTGAATACATAGACAAACAGAGTGTCACAAGTATGCCTCTACTTGACTAGCTCGTTGAATCAAAGATGGTTAAGTTTCCTAGCCATAGACATGAGTTCTCATCTGATTAACGAGATCACATCATTAGAGAATGATGTGATTGACTTGACCCATTCCGTTAGCTTAGCATTCGATCGTTTAGTATATTGCTATTGCTTTCTTCATGACTTATACATGTTCCTATGACTATGAGATTATGGAACTCCTGAATACCGGAGGAACACTTTGTGTGCTACCAAACGTCACAACGTAACTGGGTGATTATAAAGGTGCTCTACAGGTGTCTCCGATGGTACTTGTTGAGTTGGCATAGATCGAGATTAGGATTTGTCACTCCGATTGTCGGAGAGGTATCTCTGGGCCCTCTCGGTAATGCACATCACTATAAGCCTTGCAAGGAATGCAACTAATGAGTTACTTGCAGGATGATGTATTACAGAACGAGTAAAGAGACTTGCCGGTAACGAGATTGAACTAGGTATTGAGATACCGACGATCGAATCTCGGGCAAGTAACATACCGATGACAAAGAGAACAACGTATGTTGTTATGCGGTTTGACCGATAAAGATCTTCGTAGAATATGTCGGAGCCAATATGAGCATCCAGGATCCGGTATTGGTTATTGACCGGAAACGAGTCTCGGTCATGTCTACATAGTTCTCGAACCCGTAGGGTCCGCACGCTTAACGTTCGGTGACGATCGGTATTATGAGTTTACGTGTTTTGATGTACGGAAGGTAGTTCGGAGTCCCGGATATGATCACGGACACGACGAGGAGTCTCGAAATGGTTGATACATAAAGATCGATATATTAGATGACTATGTTTGGACTTCGTAAGGGTTCCGGGCAAGTTCGGACAAATACGGGAGTACCGGGGGGTCACCGGAACCCCTCGGGGAGTGTAATGGGCCTATTGGGCCTTAGTGGAGAAGAGGAGGGGCGGCCAGGGCAGGCCGCGCGCCCCCTCCCTATCACATCCTAGCTAGTTCATGCATTAGAGTGTTGCATCATGTTTACTTTTCCAGAAACTTGAAATGGTTATGACAGAACCCCCAGCACCCCCCCTGAAAACAACTAGGGTTTACTAAGATCATTTTCAATGAACCTGAAATGCCCTTCTAAAAAGTCCACCCTTTTTGTCTTGGGTTAGAAATTCTGACAAAATGGGTTCACAATTTTCTAGGTCATCACAAGATCATTGAATCAAATCATATGTAACTTGCATTTGGGCATTTAAATGCTAGTAAATATTTTAAATTTCCAAATAATCCCAAACTGAAATGTTTCATGTTGGATATGTCCCATACAGTGAGCATGTGCAGTTTGGTTATTTTTGGAAATGCCTTGGTATTTTTAGAAATGCCACAAACTTGCAGAAATAAAAGAAAACAAAAAATAAAAGGAAAAAAACTTACCTGGCCGCAACCCACCAGCCGGCCCACCTGGCGGCCCAGCGCTGTGCTGGCCCGTGCCAGCCAGCTGCTTCTTTCCCGCCAGGCAGGCACGGAGGTGACACCGGCATGCGCGAGCTCGCCACGGTGCCATCTGCTTGCCGCCCGCGCCCCTGGACACCTGGGCGTCGCCGCCCCGACCCCTGGACACATCCATTCACCCCCTGCCTCTCTCCCTCGCCCCTCCTCACCATGGCCGACGCACCTGCCGCCGCACCGCCGACGTAGCCGCGCTCTCCGTCGTCCTCGCGCCGCCCCGCCGAGTCCAGAAGCTCCGCCGCCCTCCTCTCCATCGAGCAGGCTGAGCCCCGAGCGCTCGCTTGCCCCGAAGCCACCGCAACGACCACGCCCGACTCCGCCACCGTCGGAGATCCCCTTCGCCGTCCCCGCTGCACCAGCTCATCCCCGACCTCACCGACTACTTCAACATGATCGCCGTGAGCTCAGCCACCTCTCCATCCTTCCCGTTCTCTCTCTCAAGCACCATAGCGACCGCACGAAGCTTCACCGCACGCGCCGCCGTCGAGCTCGTCGCCGACGATGCTCCGTCCACCCAACGGCCACACCACCTTGCCCAATGCACTCACCGCATTGCCAGGAGCCGTAGCACCACCGCACGCCCCTTGCCGTGCCCCCTAGCGACGGGTTCGACCTCACCCGAACTCCGGCGTCCGCCAAGGTCGTCGCCGGCGTCGTTTCCGGCGACCCCAAGCCCAACCGCCACCACCACTCGACGCGGCTCACCCCTAGCTACTCATAGATGGTCTCCGCCGCCCATTTGGTCGCCGGAGCACGAAACCCGCACCCCACCGCCACGTCTGGCCTCGCCGGCGGCTAAACGCCGGTGAGTTTACCCGCTGACCGTTGACTGGGTGGGCCCAGTTTGACCCCCTGGGTCACTGACGTGTGGGCCTCAGGCCAGTAACTAAACTAAGTTAGTATTAGTTTAACGCTAACTAAACTTAGTTAGTTTAATTGACACTGACAGACGGGACCCATAGCTCAGGGTTCACTTGGACCGTCTCTGTTGACTGATGACGTCACCCTGGCGCAATGCCGACGCAGTAAATCATTTACTGGAATTATTCTTATACAGGAAATTCCAAAAAATACTACAAACTTCAAAAATTCATAGAAATTAATCTGTAACTCCACATGCAAAGATTTATATATGAAATTTGATCAGAAAAATCCAATCTTTCCATCTATACTAGTTTCATCCATGTCAGAACATTTTAACCTTGCTGTTTAGGTGAAACAAGTAAATGCACTAATATGACCTCTTACTTTGGGTTAGCATTTGAATCCTTGCTTCAAATGAACTCAAACTAATCTGTTCCAAGTTGCATTAGCCCAAACACACTCATTTTGCCATGTCATTGCATGCATCATATTGTTGCATATTGCCTTGTGATGATTGTGTTTCGATGTGTTCTTCGTGGTAGGTTCTGCCTCCGAGGATATTCACGAGTATCCAACTGAAGGGCAGTATCCCACTACCACTCTGTTAGGCAAGCAACCCCATTGATCATTTCGATACAAACCCATCTTCTCGCTTCTGCTCTCGTTTACTGCATTAAAACAACGCGTTTCAAACTGCTGTGTGTTGTGGTAGTTGAACCCACTTCCTCTGCATGACCTGTCATTGCCACAGTAACTAGATGAAACCCACTAGCATGTGTAGGAGTTGATTGAGCCATGTTTGTGCTTCCTACCATGCTATGCTTGCTATGCTTAGAGTCGTGTCAGGTCTGGCTCATCGGGGTGATGAACTAGAGTGAATGGTTGTGTCGGCAATGAGAGTGAAGCATTGAACATGATTTGGTAAAGGTATCGATGAGAGGCCATGTAGGAGTACATGGTGGGTTGTTTAATTGAGGCCGTCCTTAAGAACTGAGATCTGTATGCGTGATTTAAGATTCAGCTACTACCACACTTTGGGATCCTTAATTGACTCTCTCGACTTATTAACCACCCCCGTCCTCTGTCCAGGAGTTGCATGTAGTTTCTGGTGTTTGTAGTTGCTGGAGGCCGTGCGCAACGCTGACCTTAGGGGTGGGCTGTGATGTGGTAGGCTCATGGCCCGGTGTACCGAGTCGGCCGTTTGGTGTCTCGGGAACCCTGCACACATCGTTTGGGGCCGTTGAGGACACCCCGGCCAGATTTCCTTGCGGATGGAACCCGAATAGGCGATAAACCTGGACTAGGGACTCGTGTGTTTAGTCAGGTCGTGGCCGACACCCTCGCTGGGCTTCCGCTTGAAGGTTGCCGGGTACATGTCGTGTAAACGGCGATAAGTGGTGAAAGCGTGTGTGAAGAAGTACACCCCTGCAGGGTATAAAACTATTCGAATAGCCGCGTCCGCGGTAAAGGACAACTTGGTCGCTTATGCAGTTCATAGACAAGTTAATGGTTACTACTAAAAGACTCAAGATAAGTGTGAGTACCGCGGATGGCTCTCTCGTAGGATGACGAGGGAGGATCCACGGTGGAGTATTGTGATGGTGATTAGTGGACTCGAGTGCGAAAAATATTTTACAAGTGGTGTCTCATAGGATAGCTTAGCCAAGAGTCAAAGCTGGCTTGCTGCAATAACTCCACTACCCTCTTGAGAATGTGCATGTATAGTAGGATCTGTTGTAAGACTTGCTGAGTACCTTTGTACTCATGTTGCTTTAATTACTGTTTTCAGACGACAACACTGCCCCCTCCGATGGGTTCTATGTAGATCTCGACGTTGACGAGTGACTTGCCACCCAGGTGGTGATCTGAGCTTGTGAAGGGCCTATGTAGATAGACAGGCTTCGTCAAGCCTTCTTTCTTTCTAGTTGTCTGTACTCAGACAAGTTTGCTTCCGCATGTGCTTGTATGTTTGTATCACTTGAGTGTCAGGTCGACCCCTATCTGTATGAACATGTTATGTATGGCTCACCGGAGCCTTTAAATAAAGTACTTTGAGTTGTAGAGTTTTGTTGTGATGCCATGTTGTATTTACACATATCGAGCATATTGTGTGTATGATTGAAATGCTTGGTATGTGTGGGATCCGACAATCTAGTTGTTTATCCTTGGAAGCCTCTCTTATGGGGAAATGTAGTCTAGTGCTTCCATGAGCCATAGTAGTCCGCTACAGCCCGGTTCACCGGAGTCCTGCTAGCCCAGCACTACTGCTCCGGAACACTTGACTGGTCGGCATGTGTTTCACTTCGTTCCTGTGTCTGTCCCTTCTGGGAAATGTCACGCGGTGACATCCGGAGTCCTGCCTAGCCTGCTACAGCCCGGGTTCCCGGAGTCCTATTAGCCCAGTGCTATAGCCCGGATTCACACGCTGCTGACCGACATGCTCGATGTTGATTCATGTATGCCTATCCCCGTAAGTTAGTGCCGCTTTGGGTTCACGACTAGCCATGTCGGTTCGGGTTCTCTGTCATATGGATGCTAGCGACACTATCATATATGTGAGCCAAAAGGCGCAAACGGTCCTGGGCCATGGTAAGGTGACACCCGTGGGAATACCGTGATTGACGGCCGCAAAGTGATATGAGGTGTTACAGGCTAGATCGGTGTGACTTAGAATCGGGGTCCTGACACTCCCCCTCTAGTCCGAATTGGACAAGGAGGGGGGCGGCGCCCCCTTTCCTTTCCCCTCTCTCTCCTCCTTCCCTCTCTCCTACTCCTACTCTTGGAAGGGTTGGAGTCCTACTCCCGGTGGGAGTAGGACTCCCCTTGGGGCGCGCCTAGGAGGGCCGGCCCTCCCCCTCCTCCACTCCTTTATATACGGAGGAAGGGGGCACCCCATAGACACAAGTTGATCAGTTGATCTTTTAGCCGTGTGCGGTGCTTAGGCGGTAATCCACCTCGATAATATCATAGCGGTGCTTAGGCGAAGCCCTGCGTCGGTAGCATCATCATCACCGTCATCATTCCGTCGTGCTGACGGAACTCTCCCACGAAGCTCTGCTGGATCGTGAGTTCGTGGGACGTCGCCGAGCTGAATGTGTGCAGAACTCGGAGGTGCCGTGTGTTCGGTACTTGGATCGGTCGGATCGTGAAGACGTACGACTACATCAACCGCGTTGTCATAGCGCTTCCGCTTACGGTCTACGAGGGTACGTAGACAACACTCTCCCCTTTCGTTGCTATGCATCACCATGATCTTGCGTGTGCGTTGGAGTTTTTTTGAAATTATTACGTTCCCCAACAATATTCGCTATGAATGGAGCAATTTCATCAAACTTTTCATAATCTTCTGACATGTCTGTCTTGTCATCCACTCCCACGTTGTTTCTTTTCCCTGAAAGAACTATGTGGTGCTTTGGCTCATCGTATGATGTATTCGCTTCCTTATCTTTTCTTTTTCTCGGCTTGGTAGACATGTCCTTCACATAGAAAACCTACGCCACATCATTGCCTAGGACGAATGGTTCGTCTGCGTATGCAAGATTGTTGAGATCCACTATTATAATTCCGTACTGCGGGTCTTCTGTTACCCCGCCTCGTGTCATGTTGACCCATTTTCACCGAAACAAAGGGACATCAAATCACGTCCATAGTCAAGTTCCTATATGTCCTCTATGTAACCATAATATGTGTCCTTTCCCGTCTTGGTTGCTGCATCAAAGCGGACACCACTGTTTTTATTGAATCTCGATAGTAGTGATACACATATGCATAGTATTGAAGCCAAAAGATACAAGTTTAATAATGATAGTGCAACTTCTTTGTGGCACTGCCGTTTAGGTCATATTGGTGTAAAGCGCATGAAGAAACTCCATGCTCATGGGCTTTTGGAATCACTTGATTATGAATCCCTTGATGCTTGTGAACCATGCCTCATCGGCAAGATGACTAAGGCTCGGTTCTCCGGAATAATGGAGCGAGCAACAGACTTATTGGAAATAATACATACTTATGTATGCGGTCCAATGAGTGTTGATGCTCGCGGCGGGTATCGTTATTTTGTGACCTTCACAGATGATTTGAGCAGATATGGGTATATCTACTTAATGAAACATAAGTCTAAAACATTTGAAAAGTTCAAAGAATTTCTGAGTGAAGTGGAAAATCACCGTAATAAGAAAATAAAGTTTCTACGATCTGATCGTGGAGGTGAATATTTGAGTTATGAGTTTGGTCTTCATTTGAAACAATGTGGAATAGTTTCGCAACTCACGCCACCTGTAACACCACAGCGTAATGGTGTGTCTGAACATCGTAACTGCACTTTATTGGATATGGTGCGATCTATGATGTCTCTTACTGATTTACCGCTATCGTTTTGGGGTTATGCTTTAGAGACGGCTGCATTCACATTAAATAGGGCACCATCAAAATCTGTTGAGACGACACCATATAAACTGTGGTTTGACAAGAAACCCAAGTTGTCGTTTCTTAACGTTTGGGGCTGCGATGCTTATGTGAAAAAGCTTCAACCTGATAAGCTCGAACCCAAATCGGAGAAATGTGTCTTCATAGGATACCCAAAGGAGACTGTTGGGTACACCTTCTATCACAGATCCGAAGGCAAGATATTCGTTGCTAAGAATGGATCCTTTCTAGAGAAGGAGTTTCTCTCGAAAGAATGGAGTGGGAGGAAAGTAGAACTTGATGAGGTAACTGTACCTTCTCCCTTATAGGAAAGTAGTTCATCATAGAAATAAGTTCCAGTGATTCATACACCAATTAGTGAGGAAGCTAATGATGATAATTATGAAACTTCTGATCAAGTTACTACCGAACCTCGTAGGTCAACCAGAGTAAGATCCGCACCAGTGGTACAGTAATCCTATTCTGGAGGTCATGTTACTTGACCATGACGAACCTACGAACTATGAGGAAGCGATGATGAGCCCTGATTCCGCGAAATGGCTTGAGGCCATGAAATCTAAGATGGGATCCATGTATGAGAACAAAGTATGGATCCATGTATGAGAACAAAGCAATAGAGAATAAATGGATCTTCAAGAAGAAGACTGACGCTGACGGTAATGTTACTGTCTATAAAGCTCGATTGTTGCGAAAGGTTTTCGACAAGTTCAAGGAGTTGACTACGATGAGACCTTCTCACCCGTAGTGATGCTTAAGTCTGTCTGAATCATGTTAGCAATTGCCGCATTTTATGATTATGAAATTTGGCAAATGGATGTCAAAACTGCATTCCTTAATGGATATCTTAAAGAAGAGTTGTATATGATGCAACCAGAAGGTTTTGTCGATCCAAAGGTGCTAACAAAGTGTGCAAGCTCCAGCGATCCATTTATGGACTGGTGCAAGCCTCTCGGAGTTGTAATATATGCTTTGATAGTGTGATCAAAGCATATGGTTTTATACAGACTTCTCGAGAAGCCTGTATTTACAAGAAAGTGAGTGGGAGCTCTGTAGCATTTCTGATATTATATGTGGATGACATATTGTTGATCAGAAATGATACTAAATTTCTGAATGGCATAAAAGGATACTTGAATAAGAATTTTTCAATGAAAGACCTCGGTGTCAGTGTCAAAACCGGCGGATCTCGGGTAGGGGGTCCCGAACTGTGCGTCTAGGATCGATGGTAACAGGAGACGGGGGACGCAATGTTTACCCAGGTTCGGGCCCTATCTATGGAGGTAATACCCTACTTCCTGCTTGATTGATCTTGATGAATATGAGTATTACAAGAGTTGATCTTCCACGAGATCGTAATGGCTAAACCCTAGAGGCCTAGCCTATATGACTATGGTTATGAGTATATCGATCTGGACTGATCCCTTCGGTTTATATAGACACCGGAGTGATCTAGGGTTACATAAGGTCGGTTACAGAGAGAGGAATCTTCATATTTGGTCGCCAAGCTTGCCTTCCACGCCAAGGAGAGTCCCATCCGGACACGGGTGCAATCTTCGGTCTTTGTATCTTCATAGCCCATCAGTCCGGCCCATGGCTAACAGGCCGGACGCCGAGGACCCCTTAGTCTAGGACTCCCTCAGTAGCCCTTGAACCTGGCTTCAATGTCGAGGTATCCGACACGCAGATTTGTCTTCGGCATTGCAAGGCGGGTTCCTCCTTCAGAACTCCAAGATAGTATTCGGACGTACTTATCGTGTTCGGACCTGCAACACACACACCACACACAACCGTAGAGAATATAATATTCCACGAGTCCAATCCGCTGACAACTTTTTGCAACATGACATCACGTCCACCCGGTCATAATTCCGAACCGTTTTTCATCTGTCGCTCCGTGTTTCGAGACACGGTTGCTATTGGCACGTCTTGTCGAAGCAGAGACCGTGTCCCCTTATTGCGGGATTCTCATTAATGCGAGCGTGGGTAACCCAACCATTCCACTGGAAAGATTCCTTAGGAATAGGCTAGTTTCTAGGCTTAGGAGGAGGCGCACGATACCCATGATCTTTATAAAGGAGCCACAGGCCGTCTCTTTTTATGCCAAACCTCTCCCCAGCCTTTCCAACCTCGAGTTCTAGCACCCCGGGTTCGACTTCATTGCTTCAAGCTCCCCGATCATGTCCGGATCCGGCCTACAGGGTCGATGGGTGGCTTCCTCGGTTACAGCGGAGGACATTGTGAGGCTTCGGGCGGCCAGATACCTGACCGCTGAGATTCCCCACAGACTTCCTGCTCTAGGACAGGTTATTCCGACCCCCAGATCCGGCGAGAGGGTTGTTTTCATCTCTCACCTCCTCCGAGGACTAGGGTTCGCTCTTCACCCCTTCGTCCGGGGACTCGTGTGTTATTACGGACTAGATTTTCATGATCTAGCCCCAGATTCTTTCCTCCATATCTCGGCGTTCATCATCACGTGTGAGGCCTTCCTTCGGATTCCCCCACACTTTTGCTTATGGCTCAAGACTTTTAATGTGAAGCCGAAGGTGATCAAAGGGGAACAGGCGGAGTGCGGCGGCGCTGTAGTGAGCAAGCTTACCGGTACTCTCTGGCCAAAAGGTTATTTCACCGAAACCTCCAACCAATGGTAGCAGGAGTGGTTTTACATCACAGAACCCCGCGGTTCCAAGTTGGAAACTATACCCGCGTTCCATTCCGTCCCTCCGGTACAGCTCGCATATGGATTAATAAGGGGCTGGACTGGGGATCCATTGATGAAGTGCAGACTCGACAGAGCCGCATCCGAAGCCTTCTTGAGAAGGACATTGATTTCTTCAACGTGATTCAAGTAATGCTAGTCCGCCGAGCCCTGCCATGCCAGCGTCGGCCTCCCCGTATGTGGGAGTTCAATCCGGAAGGGCCACGGACCCTCCAACACTTCTACGCCACTACGCATAAGGGAATGTGGAAGTTGTTCTTCAGGAAACGAAAACAGTGGCCGAACACCACCGAGGACATCGGCCTCGACTGCAATCATCCGGATACCTCGGTAAGCTCTCGACGCCCGAACTCTTTCTAGTTGTGTATGCCGTATATGTCACTGAGCAAACTATCTTCTTCCAGGGCTGGATAAAGAAAACGGAGCGAATCAGGTGTTCGGCCCCCCTTCCCGAAGACTCAGCAGATCCCTTACTAACAAGGATGCTGGGCCCGGCACCGTACCAGATGCCTGTGGAGGAGAACAAGGTGGGGAGTGGGAGGACCAAGAGCGGCCTCCATCCCGAAGGTATATCAGACATTATGTCTGGGGGAATCAAAATTACATCGTCCAAGGACAAAAGTGAAGGAGAAATCAAGGTATCGCCCCCCCAAGGTAAGAAAAGGGCTGCGCCCGAAGATTGGGGGGAAAGGGCTTCCAAGCGAGGCAAGGTGCCTCAGTCGGGCGGCTCGGGCTTGGAGGATGGCGTCCTCGCACAGTCCCACGATGGGGACAAGCCTCTAGCAGAATCGTAAGTGAACAAGAATGTTTGTGAACATATCCAACTCCTTTCCCGCAACCAAAGTAACTAGAATATATGTTTTTGCAGCTCGGCACACAGCCTTCTTCACCAATCCTCTTCCTCGGGGGATCTTCTCCCGGAGATGATGGAAAGCGAGACACCTCCGCCGGTCTCCTCGCCCAATAGGGCAGACGACCTCGAGGTGTCATTCCGGAGGGCCTCTCCCGATCGACAAGTGGTGTGAGGGGTGATAAGACACATCCTGAAGGTGATGCTTTGGTAGCCCAGGGTCCGGGGGCCAACAACGAAGGCCCCAAACTGTCCGGCCCGCAGCCGGAGACAACTTTAAGGACGAATAAATGGATCCCTTCAAAGGGAGGCCGTACTCCAACAACAGCTTCCGGAGGTCCTGAAGCGCCGGATATATTGATGAACATGCTGCGACAGTCATCCATCTTGGAGGAACATCGTACCTTGATGGGTACGGTGGTTGCAAAAGTTATATCCGCAAAAAGCGGATTGACTGAAGCCTGCACGAGCCTGCTAAGAGGCTTCGGGGTTTGTACTGTAAAAAAATTTGATTGTATTTTATTCACAAACTGCACTTGTGTTTAGGTAGTAGCCCTTGAGACTCTGATTGGCTTCCCAAGGGAGGCGATCAGGGGATCAAAAAGATATGCCCGATGAGTAATCTAATTAATTGAAACACAGGCTGTTACCTCCCAGGCAACTGCCCGAACTACGGAGGTTGCCAATCTGCAGCGAAGGCTCGATGTGGCAGATGATGACATCACGCTTACCAACAGGCGGCTTGACGAGGCGCAAGGTATGTCTTGGGAGTAGTCATTACATGCGTGTGCGTATATTTATAAGCGCAACACTGAATACTGAGATATGCATGGCTGCAGATGGTGTTGCCGCAGTTGAGATTCTTCGGGCGGAGCTAGTCCGGGCCAAGGAGCAAGCCCGGTTTAGTAATGCGGCTGCCGAAAAGGTGTCTGCCGAGTTAAAGGCCGAACAGGCTGCTCGACGCCAAGATGAGGAGAAAATATCCACGATGGCGCGCGAACTGAAGGATGCCACTGACCGCTGTGAATTCCTCGAGAAGGATAATAAAGCCAAAACCGCTGATCTTGATAAGGCCTTACAAGAGGCAAAAGAAGCGCGGTCCAAATCTAGAGCGGCCCGGGAGGAGATCCGACAAGTTGGGGAGATCGTGGCTGGTAAGCCCTTTTTATTACAAACTAAGTTTGGCGATCCGCATTATGCCCCACTTAACCAAGTGTGGAGTTCTCCAGACGCTTTGTTGCATTTGCCGAAGAGTGCTTCCAATGCGGCGTAGTTTTATCAAGCGCAAGAGGGGTATGCAACGAAGAAGCTTTTTAGGTCGCAATTCGGTGTGCCGAAGCGCCCACTGTTGCTGAACGAACAGATGACCCAATGTGCCGAGCTTCAACGGATGTCCGGCGCTGCCATGAAGGACGTCGTGGTCCGGCTGTGGCCAACCGAGCCTATTCCGGATAGCTATTTTGGCTTGGTGCGGCGACTTGCTAACGCGGTGCCTCATATCGATGCTGTTAAGCAATCAGCGTGCATTGAAGGTGCACGGATGGCCTTTGCCCGTGTCAAGACATACTAGACGAAGATGAAGGCCATCGATGTTGCAGCGAGGAGTCTGACGACCCACAAGTATAGGGGATCTATCGTTGTCCTTTCGATAAGTAAGAGTGTCGAACCCAACGAGGAGCAGAAGGAAATGACAAGCGGTTTTGAGTAAGGTATTCTCTGCAAGCACTGAAATTATCGGTAATAGATAGTTTCGTGATAAGATAATTGGTAACAGGTAACAAGTAGCAAGTGTAAATAAAGTGCAGCAAGATGGCCCAATCCTTTTTGTAGCAAAGGACAATCCTGGACAAACTCTTACATAGAGAAAAGCGCTCCCGAGGACACATGGGAATTATCATCAAGCTAGTTTTCATCACGCTCATATGATTCGCGTTCGGTACTTTGATAATTTGATATGTGGGTGGACCGGTGCTTGGGTGCTATCCTTACTTGGACAAGCATCCCACTTATGATTAACTCCTATTGCAAGCATCCGCAACTACAAAAAAAGTATTAAGGTAAACCTAACCATAGCAGGAAACATATGGATCCAAATCAGCCCCTTACGAAGCAACGCATAAACTAGGGTTTAAGCTTCTGTCACTCTAGCAACCCATCATCTACTTATTACTTCCCAATGCCTTCCTCTAGGCCCAAACAATGGTGAAGTGTCATGTAGTCGACGTTCACATAACTCTGCCGGAGGAGCGTCCAGGTGCAGATCCTGCTGCTGCCGCACCCGCCCAGGCGCGGGGCGTCCGACGCCTAGTCGGACTCATCCCCGTCATCTGCCCCGCTGTCCTCCTCATCACTTTCGCTCGAGGAAGAGCTTCCATCGTCGGAATCTCCATCAGAGGAGCTCTCCACGCAGCACTTCAGGTGAGTCCCGAACTCTCCGAAGACCTTGACGGAGAGCAGACCGTCCTCCATCAATTTGAAGTAGAGGACGAGCCCCGCTGTCAGGCTGTGGATGCGAGCGAACGTGTTCCATCCACGGCGGAGGTACATAACCCGAGGAGCCGGGAAGTCGACGTCGACCCGCGTGCCCCCGTTCCCACAGCCCCTCATGTGCAACCTGAGGGTCTGGGGCGGGTCACGCTCCATCACCCGAGTAAACGGGGCGGGGAGACGAAGGCGACGACGCGGAGGCTGGCGCAGCCTGATGAAGAACTCGCAAGGCTGGTCTTCAACGTGGCCCTCCATCGGGAAGGGCATCATTGGCGGGGGCAAGGCCGGCGTGCCGCCCCGTCCTCCTCTTCCCCGAGCACTACGGCCTCTGCCCCGGCCTCGCCCCCTCCCCCTTCCCCTCGCTGCCGGTTCCACCACTGCGGGCTCAGGAGGAGGAGGGACGCGCTGTCGAGCGGCGACCCTCGCCGCCACCGTCGAGGGACCAGGATTCCCCTTCTCCATGGCGAGTGAAAGGGAGAAGCAGAAGCAAGAGAAGATAGATGACAGAAGAGTGTGGGGCGCCATCCCCCCTTCCCCCTCTTTATAAAGAGGCGGGGTCGGGGCTTGGCCGCCCCGCTCGGCCAATCCAGCCACCAGAGGCGCAGGGAATCAGGACCGACCCACTGCCCCAACCAGCGACGGCCCGGTTTCCTGCCTCTAATGCTTACCACCCCAGGCGCATGAGGGACGCGTGGCAGGCGTGCAGAACCAAGGGGACGGGTGAAGCGACCTCTCCCCACCCCGTGGTCGTGGGGAGTGGACGCCTTGAAGACCGCGACCCGGCCCCGTTCAGTAAATGAGACACGCCTCCATACCTCCCTCCTTTTACTGGGAAGGCGTGAGCCGCCTCTTTACTGCGATGTGACGCATGCGTGTGGAAACCGCCCCACGCATGCCGCCCACGTCACGCACACCCCTCCACGCCGTGCCGCGCGCGCGGGTCGTGCGAAGCGCAGCGCGTGAAAAGTCTTACCGCAGTAAAAACCGCCCCGCCTGCCCGCGCATCATTTTTGGGCCTGGCCCAACAACGTGTCGCGCTTATGTGTGGCCCAGGCCCGGGGGCTCCTGTCGGTGTACAAAAAGAGGGGTGCGTTCTTGTACCCCTATACATGTGCACGGGCAGTCGGAGCCGTGCCTACGGTCACGCCAAACAGAGCAGGGGAGGTGAGCCAAGGTAAGACCGAAGCCCAAGACAATCAGAGCAACGCCAAGGCCAAGACCACAAAGGGCAGAGGGACGAAGCAGGTTCCCCCGACAAGACCAATGTCGGGGGCAGCCTCAGCAGCCCCGGCAAGACCCTTGCCGGAGCAGCTCGCCCCACACCAACAGAGCGAGCCACCCTTGAGCCCACAGTCCCCAACACCATCATCCACGTGGGGCCAGTGCTCGGGAAGGCACCTCTGTGGTGGCATGCAGATCTTTGTGAAGACATATTCAAGATCAGATGAGGATTAGAAGACGACGATCCTCGGCAATATCATTGCCGAGGAAGGCCACCAGACCCCCGGCAAGGCCCTTGCCGGGGACGACAGCACGCCACGGCAAGACCCTTGCCGGGGCACCGGCAAGGCCCTCACCAAGGACGCCAGCAGGACCACCGCCAGGCCCGCGCCAACCAAGCTTCCACCACCGTTTGCATGCAGCTGCCAGCCCAACCAGCTGGGCGGGCACCTGCGTGGCAACATGCAGCCCCCATGCCAACTCATCGAACGCCTGCGTGGCGGCATGCAGATCTTCGTGAAGGCTCCACCACCGCGCCATCTCAGCTGCCTGCCTGCCTACATGGCACCACGCGCCTCACTGGCCAGTGCGCGTGTCAAAGCGAGGAGGAGCGGCGACGGTCGGGACGGGCCTCGCTCCCGTCCCCAATAAAGCAAGGGGACACCTAAGCTACGCATTAAATGCATCTTGTCCTGTAATACGAGCGATAAGCTCAGGGCACTGTGCGCCTTTCCACCTCCTGTGTGCCACTGTGGCAGCCCCTTTCGACTATAAAAGGAGGCCCATGACATACTGGAGAAGGATTCGGCTCTTTCGAACCACGCACTCACCACAGCTAGTTCGAGAGCTAAAGAACTCTTTGAAATACACCAACCAAAGCAGGACTAGGGTTTTACGCATCCTCGCGGCCCGAACCTGGGTAAACGATTCTTGTGCTGTCTACTGATCCTGCTCTTCTTGCAACCCTGCGCCCCGGCAACCGTAGTAGGGATTCTTGTGATCCCATAGGTGTCGTTCCACACCGACAGCACGCTTCTGGCTTTCCCCCTGGTTAGATGGATCAAAGCCCAAGGAGGCCATTTTCGCGATCTCTGCCAACAAGAACAAGTCTGTGCGAGAAGCCTTGCTTGAAAATCATTAGATCCAATGGATCAACATGTCTGGAGGCCTCTCTCTGGAGCACATTGAACAGTTATGTGCCCTTTGGGGGAAGCTCACTACGGTACACCTGCAGGATGAGCTACCTGATGATATCAAGTGGAACCTCACCGCTGACGGTATTTATTCCTCGGCCTTCGGCCTATAGGGCCCAATGCGAGGGTGCGGTCGCCTCCAACATGACCACCGTGGTGTGGAAGAATTAGGCACCGCCCAAGTGCAAGTTCTTTGTGTGGCTTGTTCTCAATGATAGAATCTGGACGGTCGACAGACTGCAAAGAAGAGGATGGCCCAACTGCAATTTGTGTCAACTTTGCAAGAGAGAGCCAAAGACCGCAGCTCATCTTCTCTTCCAATGCAGGTTCTCTGCCCGCATTTGGATAGCTGTCAGAGTTTGGGTGGATGCCCCCGAACTGGATGTGACGGCCTGGAACGGGATCCCCACGGTCAAAGAGTGATGGTCGGCAGTGGTCATTACGCGTGGCCACAGGAGGAAGGCGATTTCATCACTCATCATGCTTGTTACTTGGGAAGTGTGGAAAGAGAGAAACGTGAGGGTGTTCCAGCATGTATGTAGGTTGCCAAACATGTTGGGCGAGGCTATTAAAGCGGAGGCGAGGCTCTGGACTATCGCAGGGGCGAAGCATTTGGGATTTTTTATGCCGCGAGAGTAGGCTTGTGTTGTCTTTCCATTTGTGTGAGGTGTAACGGCCCTCTGCAGGCTTTGTTATTGCCCTCCTTTTTAATGAGATGAGACAAAGCTTTTGCCTTCATTTAAAAAAAAAGAGGAACATTAGTCTAGCTAAGATGGTGCGATAGCGAACTGCTTGGCGTCGAAACTTTTCCGGATGAGATAGCTAGCATACTCAAGTCTGAATGTAATCATCTTTGTGAATAATTAATAAAGTGATTGCATGCATCGAGATCATTACATCAGTAGTTTTGAAGCCACCATCTCGGCAATATCTGTCGTAACTCCTATCCACTTGATGAAGGGGTGCCGAAATCCGAGCCGGATACCAAACATACTTCGCACCAAATCCTAACATCGAAAGCTGGAGGCCCCAACCAAGTTACAATGCCGAGTCTAGGACACACACCGGTCAAGCGCACTCTCAGAGGTGACCGCCGTCGTCTTCCACCTATTCATCTTTGGAACAGGAACTGACGCATCAACCTTGCCAAGCATGTCGTCGACGCCACCACGATGCCATGCAGCACCACCTCCCTGCGCTCGTCCATCAAGACGCATCTGCCGCCGAGACTTTGCTGCACCATGCCGTCAAGACCCGCCATCGTCGACGCGGTAGATACGACACTGCACTACCTCCCAATCCAGATCGCCGCCAACGCCACAGTGTCCACCAGCCACACAGCTCCCAAGGCAGCGCCTTCAAGAAGGAAATGACGCCGAAGACGCAGTCGCCGCCCACCGTAGTTTAGGCTTTCACCCGGGAGATAAATGGCGTGGTGGAAGTGGAGGACGATCTCACGAGCGTCTCCATGGAGAAGAAAACGGCGCCCTCAGGGGTCGCCGCCACCGCGGATGAAAGGCCAGCTAGGGATTTCTCCCGATCTGAGTCCCCACCTCCAGGTCCAACCGCATCGAGGATCGGCAGTCTTGCGACCCAGATCCATACGGAGAAGCACAACGAGCAGGGAATGAAGGCTACAAGACGCCCCAATCCAGATCAGGCACCTCCAGGCGATTCCCGACCGCCGGGCACCCGCAATGTCCCAAACGACCGGATGGATCGGACGGGACGGCCGGATCCGATACAGGAGCTCGCCCCGGATCCACGCGTAGGCGGGGAGCTCCTCCGAGCGGCCGTACGGATCAGGCGGATCCCATCTACGCACCCACATGAGCACGCCAAGCTCCCCGCCGCTAGCTTCCTTGGCTGCGTCCAGGGCTTGCCCAGCACCAGCCTCAGGCAACGGCGAGGAAGGGAATGGAGCGGGCGGCGGCGCGAGATCTGTTTTTTTTCCTCATGCACTAGCCTATCCTTGAATGAGGCTCAACTCAATTTGTCTCAGCTTGAATAATAAGTTGTGAATCCGGTGCTCATTCAGCTAGTGACTCCCGGGGACCTGGGCCGTTGGATCGGATCGGAGATCCAAGGGTCTGATCCAACAAGGATCTTGAGTTCAAGAAGGCACAGTTCCCAGTGGTTCGATTAGCAACCAATTTGTAAGCTTTGTGCTCCAGACATCCTTTCCATCGATTTACCGTAGCTCAAAATATGGAATGGTTGACTTCACACAGACAGACAGAGACCAACAAGAGCATGTGCGTACTAGGCCTCCCCTAGCGACGACGCCCCCCTCCGCTAGGGGACGGAGAAGCCTTTTGTGTTCAAATCAAATTGCAAAATTACCCAGGTCTCCTCTAGTCACTAAGCTAAGTGTGGCACCTGACTTAGTATGTTCGGCTTACATAATGCCGGCAATTAAGGATAAGCCAAGATCTTTCCATGGGGACTCGGCTTATCTATAAGAGCATCTCCAGCCGTTCGGTCCCCCAGGGCGCCGAAAAAAAGCCGTCTGGGACGAACCGGCGCTAGATTGGCGCGTGGGGGCGACTCCGTTCTCAGTCGTCGGCCCACGGGTCACCGCGGACTCGGCGATATTTCATACAATATTTTGCAAACTCGGCGATCTTTCACGAACTCGGCGAAATTTCATTAAAATTTGTACAAAAAATATAAAAACATGCAAACTACACCTACTACTACGCCAAACTACGCCTCGCCGCCGCTGCGCCCGCGTCCACCGCCCGCCATCTACATGCCGAGAAGCCTATAAAAGCGGGTGCAGTCGCTGCCCTCATCATCGTCGTCGTCGTCGCGCGCCCCGCTGGACGGCCCGGCCTCGTCCTCCTCGTCGCTGTCGAGGACGATGACGCCGCCCTCCTCGCGCCCGCGACGCCGGGCCTGGAGCTCCGCGTATGCCCGGCACTGGCGGGGCACCTGCTCGCGGACGTAGTCCTCCCTCGCCCACTTGAGGGCGGCCTCGTCGTGGGGGCCACCATGTCTGTGTGCTCCGGCTTCACCGGGAGCAGCCCCGGCTCGGTCTTTGGCCGGACCAGGCGAAGGGACGGGAACACTCATTGATGACAAGGGCGCCGCCGCGGGTGCGGCGCCAAAGCGGCGTCTCCTTCGGCTCTGGCTTGACGGGGCGGAGAGCCGGCGAGCCGGAGGAGAGCGAGCCGGAGCCCGACGACGACGACGTCCTCGGCTCCATTCGGCGCGGCCTCCAGGAGCTGCCACGCCGGCGAGAGAAGGACGGACGCGTCAGGTACTCAAGGCGCGGCACGTTGCCGGTCTCGATGTGGTTGAGGACGGCCTCGAGGGTGCAGCCTGGCACGCCCCACCACTCGCGCCGCCCGTCGGTGTTGAGGCGGCCACGGGGGATGATGCCGTTGACAGAGGTGATCTACTCTTGGCGGCGGCGCTCGAAGTACATCGTCCACAGCGTTTCGCTGTTGGCGGCGTACCTCGGCTCGTTCCGCTGCTCCTCCGTCAGGGAGGAGCGGATGCGGGCGATCTCGGCCCGCCGAGCCGCCCCTTCGGGCACAGGTGGCACCGGGACACCGTCGGCGCTCAGCCTCCACGCCCCCGGCACACGCAAGTCCGGGGGCGCCGGAAACTCAGCCTCGTAGAGGAGGCGCGCCTCCGGCTCTTAGAGATGGCGGCGGCCGAAGCCGTTCGCCGCCGCGCCGTCGCCTGGAAACGTCTCGGCCATTTGTTCGTCGGCAGGAAGGGGGGTAGAGGGTTGCTTTGTGCGCCGGAGAGGGGGGAAAATGTGTACTGTGGCGCCCACCAGCGGGGAGGTCGCCTTTTATAGCCGCAGCGGGGCGGCGAGAGGCTGCATGCTGGGCGACACGTGGCGGGAGAGGGAGGGACGCGCGTCGCGGCGCCTTCACTGCGCCGCCCGTGAGGCATCAATGGAGGCTGGCCGGCGCGGCAACACGGCATCCTTCGCATTGATTCCTGCGGGAACCAAGGCGATGAGGACGACGAAGCGGCGCCTCGCTGACTCGGCGGGCCCATCCTCGTTCATGCCAAAATCGCTCGCCCCGGTGCCCCCGGGCGCCCCCAGCGTGCCCGGTTCGGCTTGGGTCCGCCGGCACCAGTTTCAGCCCAAACCGACAAAAAACGGGCTCCTGGGAGTGCGACTGGGCCGATTTTTGGGCGCCGGCGCGAAAATATCTCTTGGGGGGCCTGTTGGAGGCGCGGCTGGAGATGCTCTAAGCCTATTTCAAAACCCTATCTCTCGGCAACATAAAGGCACATGACGGCCGCCCGATGAAGACGGAGTGCCAGGTGGCCTCTCTATAAGCCGATTGCCACTTCGGGTTAAAATTTTTGCCCTGAGCAACCCCATGCTGCCATGTGCCAAGATATAAACCGAGTGTATTACATAAGTTCACAGCTTATAGTTAAGCCAAGAACCTGCGTTCATGCATGGCTTAAAAGTAAGTCGTGTGCCCTGCTCGGCTTTATTTCCCTACCCGGAGCAACCACATGCCCATCTATAAGTCGAGTGTGTTAGTACACGACCACGGCTTATATCTAAGCCTGAGATCCTCGTACGTTTGGCACGGCTTATCCTGAGTGTGTTAGTACACGACCATCAGTTCAGACTTTTGGATGAGTTGGTTGTAGCATGAATTTAATATAGTATCCGAGCCAAGAGGTCTTGAGTTCAAGACCCTGCTTACGCACTATTAAATAAAATGATTCTGAGCCTAGACGTGAGGGAGGTGTTGTAATATATTGCCGGCCTCCCTCTATCAATTCAGACTTTTGGATGAATTGGCTGGAGCATGAATTCAATACGTGTAAGCTGAGGTGCCCTCTCGTCTTCTACATGCACTGGCAATTTCATTTGGTCAGGAACCAACACATGTCTAGTAAGCTGAGAGGTATACTCAGTTTAAATGTGTAAACCGAGAGTCAATACTGCCTTATATCACATAATTCTTTTTCTATTGGGACAACCCTACAATTCAGACATCATATATACATATTCATCAGTAAATGTCCAACAAGCAATATAAGCAACATATACATAGCACCACTGAGAACTTAGCATATATAACAAGTTCACAACTAAAAGCATGAGTCCAAGCTCAGAACCAACCATTTCCAATTTCCTGATAAACAACCATACAGGTCCATATACTAGTTATGTTCACAAGCAAGCATAAGTTCCATGTTCAGAAATAAGAATAAGTAAGATACGAAGTTCATAAACCACAAGCATCACACACTCTTTGAGTAGAAGATGGTCTCCATGGACACGAACTCTAGATATACCTCTTCACAACGTTCATATTATGCCGAAGCATCTACAAAAGGATGACAATAAACAATTTCATCAGATCATGTTGTTGGTCATGTCTTGTAGAAACGAAGTAATATTTACCCAGATGTACTAACCGTGGACATGATAACATCAATACAGTAGACAAACTTGACAAAGATTATCAAGTTTTTAACCCACCAAACCCGATCTGACATGTACCCTTGCTTACTCTAACATTGCTCTTCGCTCTGAGCACAGACTTGGAGTAAGCATCGTATCCCCCATGCCTAGTCTTAAACCCTTGAAATGAGATGTTGTAACCGGACACCTGTTCATGGCATGTCTGCCATGAATTGCATAGTCATGTGCACCTCCCAATGTACGCCACACATCACTTCATCTACCAAGACAGAAGAACAAGATTTGATAAGTAGGAGCAGCAACGCAAGGATAGAAGAACAAATGGAACATAAGCAACATACGCATTAATGATTCATATACCCAAAAGCATCAGAAGTTATACTCAAGTTCAACTCTGATTAAACATTAGCAGCTACATTCACTACATCCACATCAAATATCTAGCTTGGCTACTCCAAGAATGGAGATCTACTCAGAGTCGTAGTCGTTGAAGCCGGTGATCGTGGAGTCAGACTAGGTGGGCATCTCCCAGTGGATAATCGGCGAACTCGACGGGGTCCAGTCATTGCTAACCTTAGACGACGCTTCTTTCTTGTTGAGCTTGTAGAAAAACTTCTACTGCTCGGCACGAAGCAAACCATCATCTGGCAAATGCCATCGGTCTTTCGCTCATCCTTGAGGGACTCGTAGACTGCATGATTCTCAGCAAGGAGTTGTGGGTTTGTTTGAACTAGCATGACCAAGTAGTCCTCACTGACATATGCTGGTCGATGACATGCGTCATGCGATCCACCTCCTTGGCCAGGGAGTCAACCCTAAAGTGAAGGGAATCATCGGGCAATGCCATGTCCTCGAGGCCAATGCTAAGACCTAATAATTCATTAACGAAAATTGTGTCACGAAGGAAAGATAACATAGGTATTGAACAACAAAGCATAAGTTTCTTCTGTTTTATTGACATAAAAAAACGACGCTCATCCTTCCCCCTAAACCCCTAACCTAGAAGGCTCACTTATTTAGCATGTGGGTTGAATTTCAGTCCGTCGAGGCTCCCTTCAATAACTCTCATCTCTCAACTGGTAGTATATATGATGGGCAGTCCCTCACTGGCATTTCGACTATCAGTGATGGTTGTTACTC
>NC_057802.1:10809310-10861347 GCF_018294505.1 Triticum aestivum | reverse complement strand
CGCTTTACCAAGCTCTTAGAGGAGGAGAAGAAAAAGGATGACCTCGTATGACAGCAGATATGATCCTTGCTCCTAGAAGATCTATTGCAAAAGGAGCACCATCAAACTAAAAGTCAACACATACTCCCTCCATTCCCTTATACATTATACAAGGCCAATCAACAAGGGCTCCCGTCCCTCCCCGTGCTCCCTCCGCCTGGTCCGGCCGAAGACCGAGCCGAGGCTGCTCCCGGTGAAGCCGGAGCACACAGACATGGTGGCCCCCGACGACGAGGCCGCCCTCAAGTGGGCGAGGGAGGACTACGTCCGCGAGCAGGTGCTCCGCCAGCGCTGGGCATACGCGGAGCACCAGGTCGGGCGTCGCAGGCGCGATGAGGGCGGCGTCATTGTCCTCGATAGCGATGAGGCTCTAGGATGCATCGAATTAGGCCGGCCCAAGGAGCAACCAGTCTATACATTTGCTCGACCATTTGAGCATCAGATAGGTGCTCCCATGGGAATCCTATTTGGCGCGCGGGTCACAGGTTAGCGGCCGCGCATGCATCCCCTGCTTCCACTCTGCCTACGTTTGGACCGGCCCAACATAGGTCGTTTCTGGTTTAGGCAAGGTTCTAGAACCATCCCAAACTGTTTTTCTTATTTTACTTCTTTTTTATTCGGTTTTTTCTGCTTTTTCATTTTCCTGTTTTCTTTCCTTTTTTCATTATTCTTTTCCTTTCAATTTAGTTATTTCTTCGTCTTCTTTATTTTTTATCTCATTCTCCATTTAATTTATATTTTGTGAACAATTTTCAAATTTGTGAACATTTCTATAAATTGTAAAATGTTTTGGAAAGCATAAACATGTTTTAAATTGGTGAACAGTTTTGGACACCATGAACATTTGTTTATAAATACGCGATTTTTTTAAAAAAATTGAACATTTTTTTAAACTCGTGAATACAATTTATCAGCGAACAATTTTGAATTGATTAATTTTTCTAAAATTTGGAAACAATTTTATAAATTGGCAAAAAAAAATTTATCGGCAAACATTTTTTTAACATGTTTCTAAAAACCATATAACATTTTCTGAACACCCGAAGATATTTCTATTTTCCTGAACATTGTTTTGTGAGATTGTGATGGTTTATTGAAAACGGGAGCATTTTAAAAAAATGAGGATTTTTCAAATTGGCAAACATTATTTTGAACCTCGTGAATTTTTATAAAATATATGAACACTTTATAAATAATCATAATTTTTTTATCCTTGAACATTTTACGATTTCTTTAACATGTTTTCAAAATTCACATGTTCTGAAATTTTGGAACCTTTTGCAATCACCAAGTCTTTGAAAGAAGAATAAAACAAAACAAATAAGAAATAAAAAGACAAAACAAGAAAAAACAGGGCGCGTCCAGCTCCACAAATGGGCCGGTCCAAAGTGGCGTGTTGGGGAAAGGAGGGTTGGTGCTGGCTCGTTCGCCATCGCGCACAACGCTTAATAGTTGGAAAATTAGGTGGATAAATCTTCTCGTGACAAATAGGTGGACATTTTTTCTTCAAAAGGACTACTTGCCGAGTCAAATTGACGAAAAAGACCACCTCTGGAACAAATACGCACAAAGGACCAGCCCCATTGTGGCGGCAGGCGCGCCAGCCGACATGTGGCACTCGCCGTCACACACGGATGTGGTAACCACTTTTGAGCGTCAACAGAACCCTTTATGCCGGCAGGGCCCAACTGCAAGACCACATTCCTTCACAGCTTGCCAGCGGCCGCCGATTCCTGTAATGGGTAGCCTGCTGCCTGGGACTGTAATGGCAGGGGCAGCCGCCTCCGCGTATGGCGGCATGAGCCACGTGTCGGCTGGCGCGTCTGCCGCCACGACCCAGCCAGTCTCTTTTGCCAGTTCGTTCCAGAGGTGATCTTTTTTTGTCAATTCGACTTGGCAGGTGGTCTTTTTGGATAAAAATTCATATGAGCCACCCCAAAGTGTCTCAATAACATAATCTTTGATTTTTTTTGATAAAACTAGTTTAGCAATTAAAATTTAAAAGAATAAAAAAATATTAAAAATCAATTATAAAGCCATAATATATTAAACTGAGGAAAGACAATCACTCAAGACAAAATAGGCGTCCGTACACCTCACCTTCAGTGAGTCCACCATCGGACTCGTTGAAGGGGCGACAAAGATGAGCGGGCCCACGCGCGTGGCAGGCGACAATCTCTTTTTCCTGTTTTCGGTTTTCTTTATTTTTTTACTTTTCTTTATACTTTAAAATTCTAAATATGTATATAGGAAAATGGTTGAACATGTTTATATTCCCAGGAGTACGGAATATTAATATATATATTACGAAAAACACTTTAGAATAAATATTTGAAAAAATGTTGAACCAGTATTTGTAAAATATTGAACATGTATTTAAAAAATGTTGAAAATGATTTCAAAAGGTTAGTCAAGCATATGAAAAAATGTTGAATGTAAAAAATAAAAGTTGTTGATCATGTATTAAAAATATCTTGAAATAATGATTATGTACATAAATGTTTTAGATCAAGTTTTTTTTAAAATGTTGAACATGTATTGGAAAAAATTTAATAAAGCATTTTGGAAATGTAAATGTGTATATAAAAATGTTGACCATGTATTAAAAAATGAGGAAAATTTCTTATCGTTCCGTACTAATAAAGCAAGGTGCGTTTCTCTGATTTTTTTCATCCATTCACTATCGAAAAGATTTTTTTTCTATTCGAGGTGGTACTAAATTTTTGTCCGTTCCTCTATTAGAAAAGAAAAAAGCCCGAATTTCTTACATGGGCCGCCCATGGTGTGGCCCAGCAAAGCCAGACCAAATATTTTCATGGCCGTCCAGGTGAGAGAAACCTATTTATCGCATAAAGCATCAAATAGCCTCAAATTCGCAGATGGCCATGGGCTGAACCTTTTTTGTGTTATATTTTTATATTTATTATACTTTTCTTTCTCTTTTTCTTTCCGGTTTCTTTTGTCTTTTTTTCCTTTGAAGTTTATTTTTCTTTCTCCCTTTATTCATAAATTGAAAATTTTCAAGAAAGTTCATAATATCACAAAAAATCGATTTTTTTCAAATGTTCACAATTTTTAAATACATTCCATTTCGAAAAATGTTCAGAATATAAAATATTTGTTCTCATACCAAAATTGGTTCAGATTTTTAAAAAATGTTCCATTTTTTCTTTCTGTTTTCCGAAGTTGTTTACGATTTTCCAAAGGAAATTGCATTTAACCTTTTCCCAAATACGAAAAATATTCTTGTTTTGGTAATTTTTTTGAAAATTCAGAATAATGTCCGAGTTTGAAGAAACACATTTTCAAAAACTATTCTGAACGTTCAAAATATGTTTCCTTTGTCAAAAAATCACATATTCAAAAAATATTCGTGTTATTATAAAAGTTTCAAGTTTTCAAATAAAATTGTGAATTTCAAACGCTTCAAATTGTGTTGTGTATTTTTGAAAGTAAGGAATTTCAAAAAAATCTTTGGGATTTTCAAAATTATTCAAGTTACATAAAACAAAAATTGTTTCCAATCTAACATTGGAGTATGATTTTAATGGTTTGAGCTGGCCATTGGTTGGTTGGACTCGTTTCTTTGAGTGGCTAGGAGCACGTAGTCGGGTCTTTGAGAGCACTATTTCGATCTTTCAACTCATCAGTTTTTGAATTTTTTCGCACCTTACAAACAGGTCGTCTTGGAGCCTACCAGTGTGCTGGCCCATACACGAACTGATGTGTGTCCCACGCGCTATTTGACACAACTAGCGTCATATAGTAGCCCGCACGCAGTGGGCCCAGGAAAAAAATTGCTCCGCCGCACAGCCAGTATTTAGCCTCAGCCGCACTCCCCTACTAGGTCGTCCGAGGGAGCAATTGTTTTTCTTGGGTCAAAAAAGAGATTATGTTGGTTTAGCTCAAAAAAATTGTGGGCACATGAGCGCTAAAATAATCAAAGAGAATAAACCCTATTAAAAAAGGGACATTGATGTCTAGCTATGCGCTAGATATGCTAATGAAATGAGATTTATATGCTACAATTAGTAATCCATCCGGTTACGCCATCGTAAGCGAGAGTGATCGAAGCAACCGTGCCCGAAGGTCGCCGCATAGCTATCAAATGAGGAGGCAGACATAACCCCAAGACAGAAGCGGATCCGGAGGAAAAAGACACGAGTTAGACGGTTGCCACCACACCGAGTAACCCCACCACTATTAAGTTCTCGCGGGACAAACATGACTCACGAGAAGACCATAACTCCTCTCTTTATAGCACATCTATGGAGATCGATTTTTGGTGGACACATCAATTACCTCTCCCATTGCTTCTCGCAAAGAAATATATCTCTTGTTGCAACGCACGGGCATATGTGCTAGTCATATATAAATGATAATCAAGCATCTAAAAAATGTTGCACAAGTATTGGAAAAATGTTAACCAAGTATTTGAAAAATGTTAAATGTGTATAATGTTGATCATGTATATGAAAAAATGTTAGCAAGAAATTGGAATTTTTTTAAAGTGTGTATAGAAAAATGTTGACCGCATATTTCGGAAAAAATGTCAATCTTGTATTTGAAAAATGTTGAAAATGTGTATAGAACAAATCTTGACCATGTGTTCAATTTTTTTTTTAAATTTGTATTGGAAAAATGTTAAACCTATATTATTATTTTATATATATTAATAATGTAGAGTGAAATTCAAAACAAACATAAGAAAAAAAGAAAAAAACTCAAGCAAAAAACAAAAGAAACGAAAAAAGAACACAAAAAACCGATGGGAAACGAGAAAGATAAACCAAACCAAAGAAAAAAGAAAGAAAGGAAAAAACCTGGTAAAACCAAGAAAGAAATAAAGAAAATCAAAGAAAAAAGAAAAAAACCAATGAAACATGAGAAAAAATGGAGAAAACCCGGTGAAAAAACAAATGAAATAACCTGGAAAAAGTGGAGAAGAAACAGTGAAAACCCCGATTTGTTTAGACTTAGGTAGCCTTGCCCTACTACTCTCACGAACCGCCGGCGAGCCCAGTGGCTTGGCGCAGTTGCTCTAAACTAGGAGGCCATGGCGCAATGCATTCTCTCTTCGGGTTTTTTTTTCTTTTACTGTGCGTGTGCGTGAATGGGCCGGCCCGATTAGCGTAACCCTTTAGCGAGCGATCCTTCCATCTCGCTTAACGCGAGATATAGTCGCCGCGAGGACCAAGTGCTCTAGGATACACCGAATTGGGCGAGCCCAGGGAGTGAGCGCTCTATGCTTTTGCTCGACCATTTTTTTGTGCTTCAAATAAGTGGTCCTGCCATAAACATGTTGGCAAACATGCATACACCCCCAATATGGGTGGTCCCAATGTGTCCCAATAACATTAAATTTTTATACAATTGCTTATAATATCTGTGAAAAAGTTATATTTATAATATCGTAGAAAAAATGAAATCACTAGTTAAGGGTCCCGTTTTCAAAGGGCATTCCCCACCTCTTTAGGCGCTGAAAAGTGGATGCATTGCATGTGCCACTTGTCACAACATGACACTTTTTCTTTTTTTGGCAGATTCGTTTATTCAAAACGTTTTATCTTTGGAACCATGTGTTTATACCAAATCATTTTCAGCGTTACATATTTCGCGTCGGGATGGTCGAAACTAAATCCCATGTTAATAGGTTTCAACGAACTTTTTTTTCACGAAAAACCGAGAAACCAGAAAAACAAAATCTCAACATAGGAAGAAACGAATACCAAAAAGTTCCAGCAACAAAAACCGAGAAACACTGGCAACCGAAAAGAAAGAATACTAAGAAAACCTGAGAAAAAAGGGAGCCAGAAAGCACGGTTGTTGTTTTCACTTTTTTCTGAAAGCACATGCTGCGGGTTTCTCTTTTTCTTAGGGAAACACATGTGGTGCTTCTCGCGGAAGCACTATGTTTCTCGTTCACGCATAGGTTGTGTTTTTCCCTTTAAGAAGCACATTTGTGATTCTCGTGGAAGCACAAACTGTTCTTCTGACGGAAGCATTGGTTGTGCTTGTCATGGAAGTAAATATGTGCTTCTTGCGGAGACACTGGCTGTGCTTCTCGCAGAAGCAAATTTGTGCTTCCACGAGAAACATAATGGTGGCTACCTTTTGTTAGTGCGACACCCTGTAGACGGATGTTAATAAAGTTGTTCTTCCAAACAATGGATCACACGCGCCCCAACAGCCTCTACCTAACCGCCTACGCGCCCGCCACCTGTCGGCAGACTCCTGAGAAGCAGGTGCGGCGAAGCGGTGGAGGGAGCTTGGGCTTGACGGCCTTGAGCTTGCTAGCGACGTGGAGAAACACCATGCCAGGAAAGGTAGCTTCCCGGCAGCCTGGGTCTTGATCTTGAGATGATCTTCTCTGCCCGGAGATCATCTTTACGGTATTATTTACCATGACTTGTGCATCTTGGGATAGATCTAACTTCCGCCATGTCCTTCCCGGCACGGAAGCTGCATCTTGCCAGTGCGTAGTCAGGGGTATTGACACCTATTGTTCAGTACACCGATAAGAAGCACTTTTTTTAAGGAAGCATGGCTATGTTTTGTCAAAAATGAAACAAATTTTTTCTCCAAAACCAAGGAGAACCACGCAAAAACTGAAAAGCCGAAAAAACCCATCTAAAATCCAAAAACGCGTGCAAAAAACTCAGAGGGGCACCCAGCACACGATACGTGATGGCGCCCGGATGCATCATTTGACGCGTTCTAAGGCCAAAAAGAATTGATCCTTAGGGGAGCCCCAAAGGATAACCTTTGGTTAGTTGCTTCTTAGAAATAGAAACCAAACTCGAATGGGGAAACCATAAGAAAAACTGAAAAGGGAGAAACAACAAACATGAAAAGGTATGGTGAAACAGATAAATTCCTAACCGAAAACGTGCCCCCTACACGTTTGGGCAACTTGCATAATATAGGATTAGCCTGGTTTAATGTCCACAGAACGATCCACCCAGCAACTTGCAAAATATAGGATTAGCCTGGTTTAACGTCCACAGAATGATCCACCCACACCAAAGCAACGTCAAGCTACTTCGCAAGACCAACCGACGAACATTTCTTCACGACCGTGCATAAAAATGGACGGATACGGATTGAAAGCATCTGTCGATGTGCCTTACTGACAACTCAAGGTTTCTTCACGACCTAATTATCACACGCCGACGTGCGCCGCCGACGTTGAGGACCAGATGCAGGACATGAACACTCGTACGATTCAAGGGACGGGTCTGCGCCTACATGCATACTATACATATATCTCTTGATTGCCACGCAAGCCATGGCTTGGCTGCACGGCCAGGCACTTTTGCACGCTACGTGCTTCATTGAACCAATCAGGGTGGCCTTGCTTAATCCTCTAGCGACGTACTAGTAGGTACGAATTGACCGCAGTGAAGACTATATAAACAAACGATCATCAGATCACCACAGCAGTTCACAACCGTCAGCAACAGATCAATATAGACACACTGAACAAACGCTTCCATTAATTTAGGCCACAAGTTCATCAAACTTCAAGAGCTAGCGGCCGATATGGCTCCAGCTCGATTTGTTGCAGGGATGCTGCTGGCGGCGATCGCCTGTGTGCTCTCCGTGGCCGCGGACAACCCGACCACGCCCTCCCAGCAACCCTTCGTCTGGCAGAAGGCGCATGCGACGTTCTACGGCGGCGCTGACGCCTCTGACACAATGAGTAATCAATTCAACTCACGCCTCTACATCTATCTACTGCGTGCATGCCTGGTTGATCTTGTTCTTCTATGTATTAACACTTGCGATGGGTTCTATATATTGCATATTGCAGGTGGCGCGTGCGGGTATGGTAACCTCTTCTCTGAAGGGTACGGGACACGCACGGCGGCTCTGAGCACCGTGTTGTTCAATGACGGCGCCGCATGCGGGCAGTGCTACAAGATCGCATGCGACCGAAAGCGCGCGGATCCGTTGTTTTGCAAGCCTGGTGTGACGGTCACTGTCACGGCCACGAACTTCTGCCCGCCCAACGATGCCCTCCCCAATGACAACGGCGGCTGGTGCAACCCACCGCGGCCGCATTTCGACATGGCCCAGCCAGCCTGGGAGAAGATCGGTGTTTATAAAGGTGTTCATTCCATCAATTGTGTATTCTTCAAATTAACTTCTATCATGCATTCTGTGAATAGATATGTCATTCTAGTGCTATGCATGGTAACTCACGCTTATAAGAAAGAAACACTATTCGAATCGAAACTCAAGTTTGTGTTGTTGAATGGTCGCAAGTAGGGAAAAACTGCACAACTGAAAATTCTAAGAAATGAGTTGTTGATTCTAGTGCCAACAATGTGTTCTAAGGGCGTCTGGTTATGAATAACGTGACTATGAACACGATTAATACGGTAGACATCAGTACGGAATGGCTCATCCAAAAACTTGAGGGGCATAGATGCATGGGATAGAAGGGAGAGGCCATCCTCCATGATATATTTATTTTTGTGTTCAGCGGGTCAGTTCTGATCATGTGCATTAGGGCACGAAACATGATGGGAGATGCCTATATGCTCAAAAACAGATTTAATTTTTCATATTCACGCCCCCAATCTGTTTATTCTGCGTTAATTTTCCTATCAAACAAATAGTTAACATCTTGCTGAAAGAGATGAATTTTTTTAAAACATCGGATTTACTTATAAGGAGATAGATTGAACCGAATATGCTAAAATCATCAATAAAACAGACATGACATTCTTGTCTACAAATTGAAATAGGCACGGAGCCCCATACATTCGAGAAAATAATCTCTGAAGGAGTTTCCTACTCACTAGTCGGTCGACACACATCACAAACAAGGTGATGTTTTTCATTCGACACTACAAGACTATGATCTCGAAGGATTTTCTAGACCACCGGCAGGGAGGGGTGACCTAGACGCCTATGCCACCATGAGGCAGATGGTTTGATCATGCCTAGTACTTGTTGTTCCTTGACTCTTGATTGACCAGCAAATGGAAAAAGACCCCGCCTACTCCTAGCACGTAGAATTGTGTCTCAATTTTCTGATACTTAACAGGAAAGAATTCAGCTAAATTTCAAGGTACACATGATTATCTTTCATTAGTTGATAAGTGTAAAGAAACCATGTTAGACAAATGTCAACAACCCTTCGTTGTACCCAAGAGCGTTGACCTAAGAGGTTCGGTAGTAACTTGATCTGAAGTTTCATGATCATCATCATTAGCTTCCTCACTAATTGGTGTAGGAATCACTGGAACTGATTTCTGTGATGAACTACTTTCCAATTCGGGAGAAGGTACAATTACCTCATCAAGTTCTACTTTCCTCCCACTCACTTCTTTCGAGAGAAACTCCTTCTCCAGAAAGGATCCATTCTTACCAACGAATATCTTGCCTTCAGATCTGTGATAGAAGGTGTACCCAACAGTCTCCTTTGGGTATCCTATGAAGACATATTTCTCTGATTTGGGTTTGAGCTTATCAGGTTGAAACTTTTTCACATAAGCATCGCAGCCCCAAACTTTAAGAACGACAGCTTAGGTTTCTTGCCAAACCACAGTACATATGGTGTCGTCTCAACGGATTTAGATGGTGCACTATTTAATGTGAATGCAGCCATCTCTAAAGCATAACCCCAAAACGATAGCGGTAAATCGGTAAGAGACATCATAGATCGCACCATATCTAATAAAGTACGGTTATGACGTTCGGACACACCATTATGCTGTGGTGTTCCAGGTGGCGTGAGTTGCGAAACTATTCCACATTGTTTCAAATGAAGACCAAACTCATAACTCAAATATTCTCCTCCAGGATCAGATCGTAGAAACTTTATTTTCTTGTTACGATGATTTTCCACTTCACTCTGAATTTTTTTGAACTTTTCAAATGTTTCAGACTTATGTTTCATTAAGTAGATACCCATATCTGCTCAAATCATCTGTGAAGGTTAGAAAATAACGATACCCGCTGCGAGCCTCAACACACATCGGACCGCATACATCAGTATGTTTTATTTCCAATAAGTCAGTTGCTCGCTCCAGTGTTCTGGAGAACGGAGTCTTAGTCATCTTGCCCATGAGGCATGGTTCGCAAGCATCAAGTGATTTATAATCAAGTGATTCCAAAAGCCCATCAGCATGGAGTTTCTTCATGTGCTTTACACCAATATGACCTAAACGGCAGTGCCACAAATAAGTTGCACTATCATTATTAACTTTGCATCTTTTGGCTTTAATATTATGAATATGTGTATCACTACAATCAAGTGATTCCAAAAGCTCATCCAGGGTGCATGACCATAAAAGATATTACTCATATAAATAGAACAACAATTATTCTCTGATTTAAATGAATAACCGTCTCACATCAAACAAGATCCAGATATAATGCTCATGCTCAACGCTGGCACCAAATAGCAATTATTTAGGTCTAAAACTAATCCCGACGGTAACTGTAGAGGTAGCGTGCCGACGGTGATCACATCGACTTTGGAACCATTTCCCACACGCATCGTCACCTCGTCCTTAGCCAATCTTTATTTAATCCATAGCCCCTGTTTTGAGTTCCAAATATGAGCAACAGAACTAGTATCAAATACCTAGGCGGTAATATGAGCATTAGTAAGCTACACATCAATAACATGTATATCAAATATACCTTTCACTTTGCCATCCTTCTTATCCGCCAAATACATGGGGCAGTTCTGCTTCCAGTGACCAGTCCCTTTTGCAGTAGAAGCACTTAGCTTCAGGCTTAGGTCCAGACTTGGGCTTCTTCCCGCGAGCAGCAACTTGCTTGCTATTCTTCTTGAAGTTCCCCTTCTTCCCTTTGCCCTTTTTCTTGAAACTAGTGGTCTTGTTAACCATCAACACTTGATGCTCCTACTTGATTTCTACCTCCGCAGCCTTTAGCATCGTGAAGAGCTCTGGAATTGTCTTTTCCATCCCTTGCATATTAAAGTTCATCACGAAGCCTTTATAGCTTGGTGGCAGTGAATGAAGAACTCTGTTAATGACACTATCATCAGGAAGATTAACTCCTAGCTGAGTCAAGTGGTTATGGTACCCAGACATTCTGAGTATGTGTTCACTGACAGAACTATTCTCCTCCATCTTGCAGCTATAGAACTTGTTGGAGACTTCATATCTCTGAACTCGGGCATTTGCTTGAAATATTAACTTCAACTCCTGGAACATCTCATATGCTCCATGCCGTTCAAAATGTCTTTGAAGTCCCGATTCTAAGCCGTAAAGCATGGCACACTGAACTATCAAGTAGTCATCAGCTTTGCTCTGCCAGACGTTCATAACGTCTGGAGTTGCTCCTATAGCGGGTCTTGCACCTAGCGGTGCTTCCAGGACGTAATTCTTCTGTGCAGCAATGAGGATAATCATCAAGTTATGGACCCAGTCCGTGTAGTTGCTACCATCATATTTCAACTTAGCTTTCTCTAGGAATGCATTAAAATTCAGGGGAACGGTAGCACGAGCCATGGATCTACAACAACATAGATATGCAAAAACTATCAGGTACTAAGTTCATGATAAATTAAAGTTCAATTAATCATATTACTTAAGAACTCCCACTTAGATAGACATCCCTCTAGTCATCTTAATGATCACGTGATCCATATCAACTAAACCATGTCCGATCATCACGTAAGATGGAGTAGTTTTCAATGGTGAACATCACTATGTTGATCATATCTACTATATTATTCACGTTCGACCTTTCGGTCTTAGTGTTCCGAGGCCATATCTGCATATGCTAGGCTCGTCAAGTTTAACCCGAGTATTCTGCACGTGCAAAACTGGCTTACACCCGTTGTATGTGAACATAGAGCTTATCACACCCGATCATCACGTGGTGTCTCAGCACGACGAACTGTAGCAACGTGCATACTCATGGAGAACACTTGTACCTTGAAATTTAGTGAGCGATTATCTTATAATGCTACCGCCGTACTAAGCAAAATAAGATGCATAAAGGATAAACATCACATGTAATCAAAATATGTGACATGATATGGCCATCATCATCTTGTGCCTTTGATCTCCATCTCCAAAGCACCGTCATGATCTCCATCGTCACCGGCTTGACACCTTGATCTCCATCGTAGCATCATTGTCGTTTCGCCAACTATTGCTTCTACGACTATCACTATCGCTTAGTGATAAAGTAAAGCAATCACATGGCGATTGCATTTCATACAATAAAGCGACAACCATAAGGCTCCTGCCGGTTGCCAATAACTTCTACAAAACATGATCATCTCATACAACAATTTATATCTCATCACGTCTTGACCATATCACATCACAACATGCCCTGCAAAAACAAGTTAGACGTCCTCTACATTGTTGTTGCAAGTTTTACGTGGCTGCTACGGGCTTCTAGCAAGAACCGTTGTTACCTACGCATCAAAACCACAATGATTTTTCATCAAGTGTGCTATTTTAACCTTCAACAAGGACCGGCCGTAGTCGAACTCGATTCAACTAAAGTTGGAGAAACAGACACCCACCAGCCACCTGTGTGCAAAGCACGTTGGTAGAAGCAATCTCATGAACGCGGTCATGTAATGTCGGTCCGGCTGCTTCATCCAACAATACCGCCGAATCAAAGTAAGGCGTTGGTGGTAAGCAGTATGACTATTATCGCCCACAACGCTTTGTGTTCTACTCATGCATATATCTACGCATAGAACTGGCTCTGATGCCACTGTTGGGGAACGTAGCATGCAATTTCAAAAAAATTCCTACGATCACGAAGATCTATCTAGGAGATGCATAGCAATGAGAGGGGGAGAGTGTGTCCACGTACCCTCGTAGACCGAAAGCGGAAGCATTATGTTAACGCGGTTGATGTAGTCGAACGTCTTCATGATCCAACCGATCCAAGTACCGAACGTATGGCACCTCCGTGTTCAGCACACGTTCAGCTCGATGACGTCCCTCGAGCTCTTGATCCAGTAGAGGGTCAAGTGAGAGTTTCGACAGCACGACGGCGTGGTGACAGTGATGGTGATGTGATCCGTGCAGGGGTTCGCCTAAGCACTACGACGCTACGAACGGAGGAGTAAACTGTGGATGGGGGCACCGCACATGGCTAAGAGAAATCTTGGTGTGCCTTTGGGGTGACCCCCGCCCCCGTATATAAAGGGGAGGAGGAGGTGGCCGGCCCAACGGGGGTGCGCCAATGGAGGAGTAGGATTCGCCCCCCTTCCTTCCAACGGAGAGGGGAAAGGGGAAAGGAGGGAGAAGGAGAAGGAAAGAGGGGGGCCGCGCCCCCTCCCCTTGTCCAATTCAGATTGGGAAAGGGGGGGCGCGCGCCACCTCCCATGGCCTGCCTCCTCTCCTCCACTATGGCCCATTAGGCCCATTAACTTTCCCGAGGGGTTCCGGTAGCCTCCCGATACTCCAAAAAATCCCCGAACCTTACCGGAACCATTCCGGTGTCCGTATATAACCTTCCAATATATCAATCTTTACCTCTCGACCATTTCGAGACTCCCCGTCATGTCCGTAGTCTTATCCGGGACTCCGAACAAACTTCGGTCACCAAAATAGATAACTCATAATACAAAACATCATCGAACGTTAAGCATGCGGACCCTACGGGTTCGAGAACTATGTAGACATGATCGAGACACATCTCCGGTCACTAACCAATAGCGAAACCTGGATGCTCAGATTGGATCCTACATATTCTACGAAGATCTTTATCGGTCAAACCGCATAACAACATACGTTATTCCCTTTGTCACCGGTATGTTACTTGCCCGAGATTCGATCATCGGTATCATCATACCTAGTTCAGTCTCATTACCGGCAAGTCTCTTTACTTGTTCAGTAATGCATCATCCCGCAACTAACTCATTTGTCACATTGCTTGCAAGGCTTATAGTTATGTGCATTATCGAGATGGCCCAGAGATACCTCTCCGATACATGGAGTGACAAGTCCTAATCTTGATCTATTCCAACTCAACAATAACCTTCGGAGACACATGTAGAGCATTTTTATAATCACTCAGTTACGTTGTGACGTTTGATAGCACACAAAGTGTTCCTCCGGTATTCGGGAGTTGCATAATCTCATAGTCAGAGGAATATGTATAAGTCATGAAGAAAGCAATAGCAACAAAACTAAACGATCATAATGCTTAGCTAACGGATGGGTCTTGTCCATCACATCATTCTCTAATGATGTGATCCCGTTCATCAAATGATAACACATGTCTATGGTTAGGAAACTTAACCATCTTTGATTAACGAGCTAGTCAAGTAGAGGCATACTAGGGACACTTTGTTTGTCTATTTATTCACACATGTACTAATTTTCCGGTTAATACAATTCTAGCATGAATAATAAACATTTATCATGATATAAGGAAATATAAATAACAAATTTATTATTGCCTCTAGGGCATATTTCCTTCATACTACTACCTAGTTCTGCGCATCTCCCATTGATTCTAGCTAGCTTCATCAATACCATTTAGCATGCTTGCTTGTCAATTTGATTGACCTCTATTTCTCGTAAAGTGCTTGTGGCAGGCAGCCGGGAATGATTTTTGTGGATACTACGCTTGCGAGTTCATCTACAATGCGACGGCCTCTAAGCGGGGCTACTCTGAAAAACAATATGAAGTGCGTAAGCAAAAATATTCACAATTTTATTTTATGACCATAATTTGGGTTGTGTTTCATTCATATACATGTATTGACCCTATTCTTCAAATTAGACCTGGTAGATGCAGGATGAACTCCTACCACAAGATCGCATACGAGCAATTCAAGAGGAATTGGCGGGATTCTTTCTTGACCACGTCATCAATAAAGCCGGAGAATACCATGTGGAAATTGATATAGACATGAGATGTTAGGGATTGTAAGAGATCTTATATTGTATATATGTAGCTAGTAGCATCGGATAGATATACGAAAACTTGTTGTTCGACAAATGTCTCAGAGAAAGAGAGGTCACTCCTCTCTGTATATGTTCACGACGATCTTGTGTAATTAATGGTTCCTTCATTTACTTACTAGCTAGCGTGTCGAGTTCTCTCTATACGTATAGTAGCTAGCATCGACAAAGCACAGAGATAAGAGAGGTCACTTCTCTCTATTAGCTAGCTAACACAATATGAAACCCATAACCCCCCCTTCAAAAAACCCCCAGCTCCTGCTAGCTACTGACGTGTGGTTGCCTTTTGGTCCCGGTTGGTGTTACCAACCAGGACTAAAGGTCCTCCTGCCTAGGCGCCCTGCAACGGCCACGTGGAGCCCCTTCTGTCCCGGTTCGTAAGCGAACCAGTACTAAAGGTTTTGGGCTCTAGTCCCGACCCTTTTGTCCCGGTTCCTGATCCGGGGCTAATGGGCCTCTGGAACCGGGACAAATGGGCTGATTTCTACTAGTTCCATAGCACAGGGACACCGATGTGGACACGATCTAGACATGGGAAGCACTCTGATCCGGTAAGACTTTCCTGAAATCTGGCATGACACGCCACGTCAGTACATTGAATGTACTTGCAAGCTCACAATAAGTATAAGCATAATGACAAACAATAATATGACAATTAAGCAGGTTAAATGCAATGCTTCAACATACTACTCATGAAGTGAACCATCCTTGTGCACCGAGTCCCTCGGACTCTCTTACCAAATGGGTTACCTCATAACCAACATCATCAAACGGTGATCACTCCCGGATCACAAACGAAACCAACACTTTGGTTTCGACAACAACGACCATCTTCATGGTCTCAACAATCTCATCACATAACTAGTGCCAACCTTATAACTTTAGTGTGCAAGATTAACTTAATCATGTTGATCCATGGTGTGACCTACTTACGAGTTTTGTCCGTAACAGAGGACGCAACTATCAATAGATTTAATAAACACTCCACAGAGGTTAGCACACTATACCCACACCACGGAACCCATGGCCTCGCACTCCCATTCGGGTGGACCAACGGCATTCCGACAGAAACCTCTCATTGCCATGACACTCTCTCGGCCACTCCGACCAACTCCCCTCTTGGGCTAAGTCATGGGTGGCCCCGATGTCCACCAAAGACATCCAACGGCCACCGTCGTGGCAAAACAATCAACGGTCCCAAACGGGGACAAGGTACCATAACAACAACGGGCACACAATGTTATGTCTGCTTACCGGGCCAGGGTATACCGCACGCCCATAACCTTCCCTCGCTGGAGGCACCGACCAGAGGCATGACAATGGACCGAATAAAGGCCTTCCCATAAAGGCAAATGTGGTTGCACTGGGAAGCTCGATACGGTGGCACCATGACTCGATCAACATTATGTTCAAGTTGAATTATCATCAGGTTTAACTTGAAATAAAAGAACTCGAGTCATACTATGCCATGAACAACGCAACTATCTGTCATGCACTATATCCAGATATCACTAAAGTCACTGGATCAACACCATAGCATCATTCTACTTGCACTACTAATCACTTTAACTCACTGGTTTCAACTTCACTGGTTCTCAATCTCATCATTTTTAGTTATGCCATTAACATATTAAAATCAATAACTCATATATGAAAATGATACCGATCATAACTAAACCATAGCCATACTACCAAAAATACTTCTACTGCCTCCTACTAGTCCATGCACTCAAACACTACTATAAACTAAGCACATCAATCATGACAAGGTAAACAAGGATAATCAATTTTATCAAATGATTAAATGCATGGATTAAACCATATTCAAGTTGGAAATCATAAATATTGAAATGACACCATGCAAATATTTGTGTGGCTTGCCTTAGCACACAGGAGGGTCAAACTCCTCCTGGTTCTCCTCTAGGCAAGCTTCTCCTTCTGAAAATAAATAAAACAGCAAAAAGAAAACATCAAGAACACTTCTGAAATTCACCAGAAATTCTAGGCAGCAGAGAAAAATCTCAAATTTTGTGTGCTGCTAGAATATTTCAATACCAACACAATGCAAAAAGAATCAATTAATTTGGACTTATGGTTTAAAAGTTATGGCTGGTCAAAGTTTCTGCTCAAAATTTGAATTAAATTCAAATAAAATAAAACCAGAGGGGGGGGGGTGACGTCTGATATGTCTCCAACGTATCTATAATTTTTGATTGTTCCATGCTATATTATATTCTATTTTGGACATTAATGGGCTTTATTATACACTTTTATATTATTTTTGGGACTAACCTATTAACCGGAGGCCCAGCCCAGAATTGCTGTTTTTTTGCCTATTTCAGAGTTTCGCAGAAAAAGAATACCAAACGGAGTCCAAACGGAATGAAACCTTCGGGAACGTGATTTTCGGAACGAACGTGATCTAGAGGACTTGGACCCTACGTCAAGACATCAACCAGGAGGGCACGAGGTAGGGGGGCGCGCGTACCCCCTGGGTGCGCCCTCCACCCTCGTGGGCCCCATGTTGCTCCACCGACGTACTTCTTCCTCCTATATATACCCACGTACCCCCAAACTACCAGATACGGAGCCAAAAACCTAATTCCACCACCGCAACCTTCTGTACCCGTGAGATCCCATCTTGGGGCCTTTTCCGGAGCTCCGCCGGAGGGGGCATCGATCACGGAGGGCTTCTACATCAACACCATAGCCTCTCCGATGATGTGTGAGTAGTTTACTTCAGACCTTCGGGTCCATAGTTATTAGCTAGATGGCTTCTTCTCTCTTTTTGGATCTCAATACAATGTTCTCCCCTCTCTTGTGGAGATCTATTCGATGTAATCTTCTTTTGCGGTGTGTTTGTTGAGACCGATGAATTGTGGGTTTATGATCAAGTTTATCTATGAACAATATTTGAATCTTCTTTGAATTCTTTTATGTATGATTGGTTATCTTTGCAAGTCTCTTCGAATTATCAGTTTGGTTTGGCCTACTAGATTGATCTTTCTTGCAATGGGAGAAGTGCTTAGCTTTGGGTTCAATCTTGCGGTGTCCTTTACTAGTGACAGTAGGGGCAGCAAGGCACGTATCGTATTGTTGCCATCGAGGACAACAAGATGGGGTTTATATCATATTGCATGAGTTTATCCCTCTACATCATGTCATCTTGCTTAAAGCGTTACTCTGTTCTTATGAACTTAATACTCTAGATGCATGCTGGATAGTGGTCAATGTGTGGAGTAATAGTAGTAGATGCAGGCAGGAGTCGGTCTACTTGTCTCGGACGTGGTGCCTATATACATGATCATACCTAGATATTCTCATAACTATGCTCAATTCTGTCAATTGGTCAACAGTAATTTGTTCACCCACCGTAATACTTATGCTCTTGAGAGAAGCCTCTAGTGAAACCTATGGCCCCGGGTCTATTTTCTATCATATTAATCTTCCAACACTTAGCTATTTTTATTACCTTTTATTTTACTTTGCAACTTTATCATAAAAATACCAAAAATATCATCTTATCATATCTATCAGATCTCACTCTCGTAAGTGACCGTGAAGGATTGACAACCCCTTTATTGCGTTGGTTGCGAGGATTTATTTGTTTGTGTAGGTGCGAGGGACTCGTGCGTGGTCTCCTACTGGATTGATACTTTGGTTCTCAAAAACTAAGGGAAATACTTACGCTACTTTGCTGCATCACCCTTTCCTCTTCAAGGGAAAACCAACACAGTGCTCAAGAGGTAGCAAGAAGGATTTCTGGCGCCGTTGCCGGGGAGTCTACGCAAAGGTCAACATACCAAGTACCCATCACAAACCCTTATCTCCCGCATTACATTATTTGCCATTTGCCTCTAGTTTTCCTCTCCCCCACTTCACCCTTGCCATTTTATTCGCCCTCTTTTTCCGTTCGCCTCTTTTTCGCTTGCTTGGTCGTTATGGCTAGTCCTCTATATTCTCCGTTGTCTCCCGAGAATGAAGTTCTAAATTTTAAGCAAAGGGAGGGAGAAAATCTGAAAGACGCTTGGTATAGAATTTGCAATGCTCAAAATAGATCTACCAGGAAGCAATCTACTTCCGTTCTTCTCCGCAATTTTTATGTAGGCACTACTCCTTGGTACAGATATATCCTTGATACCATTACCGGAGGGAATTTCTTGGGTAGCCATACTTTTGATTCTTATAACGCTATGATAGATTTGTTTGGCTCACCACCTCTTTTGGTTAATGGAACTATGTTAACTTTGGAGCATATAATACAACGACTTGAAATTATTGAAAATAAAGTAGCTACCGTAGAGTTAATCGAAAATTTGGATAAAAAGATCCACAACCAAATTACCCAATATGGATCTAAAGTAGGAGTCACTTTGAAAAATATTAAGGAGAAGGAACCCATAGTTAATGAAAGAATAAATCAAGATTCCACTAGAATCGATAAACTTGAGGGTATCATTACCAACTTGGGAACCGCTTTTTCTTCCGTAAAGAATACTCCAAGTCCTCCAACTAAAATTGCCAAGCTTATGTATGTTCCTAAAAATAAGGGTGAATCCTCTAATAAGGAAACTGCGGATCTCAAATCTATAAGTATTCATCCCAATCTTTTTTCTATCATTAAGGAACCATTTGCTACAAATGAATTTTTTGATGTTGTGCCTAGAAGTTTGATGATTAATAAAAAGAAAGAAACTCCTAAGGGTGATAGATGTCTCATTAAAGAATTGCCTACCAAAGATGGCAATACCTAGATCTATCTTTTCTTTTATGCCTAGCTAGGGGCGTTAAACGATAGCGCTTGTTCGGAGGCAACCAATTTTATTTGTAGTTTTTTTGCGTTTTGCTTCTGTTTAGGAATAAATATTTGATCTAGCCTCTGGTTAGATGTGTTTTTATGTTTTAATTAGTGTTTGTGCCAAGTTAAACCTATAGGATCTTCTTGGATGATAGTTATTTGATGTGTTTTTATGTTTTAGTTAGTGTTTGTGCCAAGTTAAACCTATAGGATCTTCTTGGATGACAGTTATTTGATCTTGCTGAAAATTCCAGAAACTTTCTGTTCACGAAAATAATTGTTAAAAATCACCAGAACGTGATAAAATATTGATTCCAATTGCTGCGGATCAATAAACAAATTTTCTAGGTCGTCCTATTTTGGCTAAATTTTTGGAGTTCCAGAAGTTTGCGTTAGTTACAGATTACTACAGACTGATCTGTTTTTGACAGATTCTGTTTTTCGTGTGTTGTTTGCTTATTTTGATGATTCTATGGATAATAAAATAGTTTATAAACCATAGAGAAGTTGGAATACAGTAGGTTTAACACCAATATAAATAAATAATGAGTTCATTACAGTACCTTGAAGTGGTGTTTTCTTTTCTTTCGCTAATGGAGCTCACGAGATTTTCTGTTAAGTTTTGTGTTGTGAAGTTTTCAAGTTTTGGGTGAAAGGTTTGATGGATTATGGAACAAGGAGTGGCAAGAGACTAAGCTTGGGGATGCCCATGGCACCCCAAGATAATCTAAGGACACCAAAAAGCCAAAGCTTGGGGATGCCCCGGAAGGCATCCCCTCTTTCGTCTACTTCCATCGGTAACTTTACTTGGAGCTATATTTTTATTCACCACATGATATGTGTTTTGCTTGGAGCGTCTTATATTATTTGAGTATTTATTTGTTAGTTTGCCACTATCATCCTTGCTGTACACACCTTTTGAGAGAGACACATATGATTCGGAAATTGTTAGAATACTCTATGTGCTTCACTTATATCTTTTGAGTTATATAGTTTTTGCTCTAGTGCTTCACTTATATCTTTTAGAGCACGGTGGTGGATTTGTTTTATAGAAACTATTGTTCTCTCATGCTTCACTTAGATTATTTTGAGAGTCCTACAAAACAGCATGGTAGTTTGCTTTAACAATGATAGGCATTCAAGATTAGTATTTTTTTTCTTATGAGTGTGTTGAATATTATGAGAAGTTTGATACTAGATAATTGTTTTGAGATATGTAGATGGTGATATTAGAGTCATGCTAGTTGAGTAGTTTTGAATTTGAGAAATACTTGTGTTAAAGTTTGTGATTCCCGTAGCATGCACGTATGGTGAACCGTTATGTGATGAAGTCGGAGCATGATTTATTTATTGATTGTCTTCCTTATGAGTGGCGGTCGGGGAGGAGCGATGGTCTTTTCCTACCAATCTATCCCCCTAGGAGCATGTGCGTAATACTTTGCTTTGATAACTTGTATATTTTTGCAATAAGTATATGAGTTCTTTATGACTAATGTTGAGTCCATGGATTATACGCACTTTTCCTCCTTCCATCATTGCTAGCCTCTCTAATACTGCGCACTTTTTGCCGGTATCATACACCCACCATATACCTTCCTCAAAACAGCCACCATACCTACCTATCATGGCATTTCCATAGCCATTCCGAGATATATTGCCATGCAACTTACCACCGTTTCGTTTACTATGACACGCTCCATCATTGTCATATTGCCTTGCATGATCATGTAGTTGACATTGTATTTGTGGCAAAGCCACCGTTCATAATTCTTTCATACATGTCACTCTTGATTCATTGCATATCTCGGTATACCGCCGGGGGCATTCACATAGAGTCATATTTTGTTCTAAGTATTGAGTTGTAATTGTTGAGTTGTAAGTAAATAAAAGTGTGATGATCATCATTTTTAGAGCATTGTCCCAAGTGAGGAGAGGATGATGGAGACTATGATTCCCCCACAAGTCGGGATGAGACTCCGGACGAAATAAATAATAATAATAATAAAGAGGCCATAAAAAAGAAGAAACGGCCCAAATAAAAAAATGAGAGAAAAAGAGAGAAGGGACAATGCTACTATCCTTTTACCACACTTGTGCTTCAAAGTAGCACCATGATCTTCGTGATAGAGAGTCTCCTATGATATCACTTTCATATACTAGTGGGAAATTTTTCATTATAGAACTTGGCTTGTATATTCCAATGATGGGCTTCCTCAAAATGCCCTAGGTCTTCATGAACAAGGGAGTTGGATGCACACCCACTTAGTTTCTTTTGTTGAGTTTTCATAGACATATAGCTCTAGTGCATCCGTTGCATGGCAATCCCTACTCACTCACATTGATATCTATTGATGGGCATCTCCATAGCCCGTTGATACGCCTAGTTGATGTGAGACTATCTTCTCCTTTTTTGTCTTCTCCACAACCACCATTCTATTCCACCTATAGTGCTATGTCCATGGCTCACGCTCATGTATTGCGCAAAGATTGAAAAAGTTTGAGAACACCAAAAGTATGAAACAATTGCTTGGCTTGTCATCGGGGTTGTGCATGATTTAAATATTTTGTGTGGTGAAGATAGAGCATAGCCAGACTATATGATTTTGTAGGGATAACTTTCTTTGGCCATGTTATTTTGAGAAGACATAATTGCTTAGTTAGTATGCTTGAAGTATTATTATTTTTATGTCAATATTAAACTTTTGTCTTGAATCTTTCGGATTTGAATATTCATACCATAATTAAGAGAATTACATTGAAATTATGCCAAGTAGCATTGCACATCAAAAATTCTGTTTTTATCATTTACCTACTCGAGGACGAGCAGGAATTAAGCTTGGGGATGCTTGATACGTCTCCAACGTATCTATAATTTTTGATTGTTCCATGCTATATTATATTCTGTTTTGGACATTAATGAGCTTTATTATACACTTTTATATTATTTTTGGGACTAACCTATTAACCGGAGGCCCAGCCTAGAATTGCTTTTTTTGCCTATTTCAGAGTTTCGCAGAAAAAGAATATCAAACGGAGTCCAAACGGAATGAAACCTTCGGGAACGTGATTTTCGGAACAAACGTGATCCAGAGGACTTGGACCCTACGTCAAGACATCAACCAGGAGGGCATGAGGTAGGGGGGCGAGCCTACCCCCTGGGCGCGCCCTCCACCCTCGTGGGACCCATGTTGCTCCACCGACGTACTTCTTCCTCCTATATATACCCACGTACCCCCAAACTACCAGATACGGAGGCAAAAACCTAATTCCACCGCCGCAACCTTTTGTACCCGTGAGATCCCATCTTCGGGCCTTTTCTGGAGCTCCGCCGGAGGGGGCATCGATCACGGAGGGCTTCTACAGCAACACCATAGCCTCTCCGATGATGTGTGAGTAGTTTACCTCAGACCTTCAGGTCCATAGTTATTAGCTAGATGGCTTCTTCTCTCTTTTTGGATCTCAATACAATGTTCTCCCCCTCTCTTGTGGAGATCTATTCGATGTAATCTTCTTTTGCGGTGTGTTTGTTGAGACCGATGAATTGTGGGTTTATGATCAAAAATATTATCTTATCATATCTATCAGATCTCACTCTCGTAAGTGGCCGTGAAGGGATTGACAACCCCTTTATTGCGTTGGTTGCAAGGATTTATTTGTTTGTGTAGGTGCGAGGGACTCGTGCGTGGTCTCCTACTGGATTGATACCTTGGTTCTCAAAAACTGAGGGAAATACTTACGCTACTTTGCTGCATCACCCTTTCCTCTTCAAGGGAAAACCAACGCAGTGCTCAAGAGGTAGCAATGTCGAAGGCGTAAACCCGTCGGGCGCCACCACTTATACCGCTTCGGGCGCGGCTGAGTGGCTGACAGTGGGCCCCCGCTGCCAAGTTTAGAGAGAGAGAGGGAAGGAAACAAAGGCGGGGCGGCGGGTCACCGGCGATTCTCCGATGAGAAGAGGTCGGCCGCCGCCGTGGAGGGAGGGGGTGGATGCGCAAGACTACGATGAGTCTTTACGTACCCGAAACATGGCTAGGGGTGGACGGAGTGGGTCGCGGTGGTCTTCTCCAGAGACGTCGGCGGAGGGAGCTCACTGGAGTTGGCGATTCCGGCGGGGGAGGGCGTTTCCAGGGGCTCCAACTTGTTCAGCGTGCACCGGAGGATCACCAGGGGCACGCCGGAGGGGTTGGTCGAGCTCGAGCGGCTCTGGAGGGACAGGAAGCAGCAGAGGGGATCACCGATGAACTCCTGTCGGGAACGGCGGCCAGGGGCCTGCCCGGCCGGGCTACGGCTAACTACTACGTCGTGGTTGTTGTGTGAGTGTGTTGCGGTGCTCGGAGAGGCCGGGGAGGGGCTGTATTTATAGGCGCAGGAGGAGGGGGGCTCGGGCTCCGTCGGAGTTCTCTGGAGACGGCGCCCGGCGACGAGAGGTGCCAGTGATAGGGGGAGAAGAAGTCGTGGCACACGCGGTCACTGTGGGAGGGAGGAGACGAGCACAGGGGCTCGAGTGGCGACGAGCACGGGTGCACGGGCACACTGTGCACTTGACCGGGTCGTGCCCGTGCTCGCTGCGGCAAGTGTCGTGGGAGTAAGTCTGAAGTAGAATAGGGGGTACGTAGGAGGAGGCAAGATCCTAGGTACAGTGAGATTGTGCACGCAAGGTTTACGAGTTTAGGCCCTTCTCCGAGGAAGTAATAGCCCTACGTCTCGGTGCCCGGAGGCTTGGTCGACTGGATTATGCGTGAAAGTTACAGGGGGTGCGAACCCTTGTGCCAGTGGAGAGGGTTGGCTTATATAGAGTGCGCCAGGACCCCAACCAGCCCACATTACAAAGGGTTCAATGTACATTAAGACAGAGCGTTACTGATAATGCCAGTAATAAAGAGATGTAAATGACCTTTAAGTCTACAGAGTGAATGCCTGACCGTTGCCATCCTGAGTGATGTTAGGCCTTCCCTACTCCGAGTGATTTCTTGTATCGTCGAGTGGCTTCATTTTGGTCGAATGGAATTGGGGTATCCGAGTGAGGTTGAAGGTCGAGTGGATCACACTCCTTGATGAACTCAGTCGGTTACTCATCTTGTGCTTCGAATGTCTTTGAGTCTAGGGCAGTGTCCTTGGGTAGGGCGTCTAGGTCAGGCCTATGACCCTATCCTAGGTACATGTCATCGTCATTAGCCCCCGAATGGATTGAGGTTCGAGTGGAAAAAGAGCTGAAGCAGACTCCGACTCGATTCCATACTTCAGAGGCATATCATCTGAGTTTGTGAGTCATGTTGAAGCTTCAGTCTTGTTTCCGTTGCCTTGATCGATTCAGAGGTCGTCGAGTGAACTTAACTGACAGTCTTCGAGTGTTGGTATGGTACGGAATCTTCGGCGTGATTGATTGCTCTGCGGTTCCCAGATCTCACGGGGTTCGAAATTTCGGGGAAGCGCGCGGGATGGGGCGTGCCACAATAAACAGAGTGGATAGTCAGGGGCTCCTCGATTCTCGCGCCACCTTTTTTGCCACATATCCGGCGCGCGACTGTTGCGGGATTTGACGGGATCACTTGGGCCCACAAGTCAGCCACTCGGAAACATCCTCATAAAAGGCGTCGAAGCCGATGTATTGCACAGTGCGCCCTATTCCCCTTCTTCTTCCTCTGCTTCCCCACCGCGTCCGCCTCCACTCTCAACACTGTTGCCTGCCCCGTGCGCAGTTCGCCATGATGGGAAAGAAGAAGACGGCGGCCCTGGAGCACACGAAAAGGCGACGGCGGTGGTAAAGGGCAAGAAGACAAGTCGGGGGGGGGGGTTGTCGTCGAGGTCCGGTCTGCCACCTGGATGGATCCAGGGGGACTGGATTTGGTCTACGATCCAGAAGGAGGATCTGGAGGATCTGGCCAGCAGAGGTTTGATCGCCCACAGGTCATGGAGGCTTCCGGGGAACGAGATCGAACCCCAACCGCAAGAGGGTGAGTGCGTTCTGCTTGCCACCCACGTCGACCAGGGTTTCACTCTGCCTCCCCATCCTTTCTTCCGGGGTTTTTTGAACTTCTTTGGTGCCCAACTTCAGAACTTTTCTCCCAACACAATCACACTCCTCGCCGCGTATGTTTTCCTGTGCGAAAACTTCTTGGGCTGTCAACCGCACTGGGGTTTCTTCAAGCACATTTTCACTTGCCGCTCCCAGACTATGAAGAAGGCAAATCCGAGTGACAAAAAGACGTGCGTGATCCAAATGTGCGGGGGTCTAGCGATTCAGACGAAGGGTAGGAGTACTTTTCTGCCTATGACTCTTCCCGATTCAGTTAGAGGGTGGCAGTCGACCTGGTTCTATTGTCGAGATGTTCCGACTCCTGGTCAGTCGACCGGTCTTCCTCCTTTCACAATGGATCGGGACCACCAATCCTCTGTAAGGGCTTATTTATCCCTAAGATGTTTTGGTGATTGATGACAATGCTTTTGCGGACTTATCGTGTGCGTTGAGTGTTTTTCAGAGATTCATTCTTTTGGCACGAGACGATTTCCTCCCCTCGGAGCTTAAAGCGAAGACGGTGTAGTGCTTTCGGATTAGTTTGGTGGACTAGTTTCATAGGGATCACCGTACTATCAAGAGGGGGTCCGTTTTGGAAAGGCTAGGGCGGAATCATCACGTACACTTCCTTTGCCCCTCCCTCCGAGCCTTTCCGTTTCGATGATGGGCTTGGTTCTCCTCTCTTTGTGCCCTCTCTGGTCCCAGGGGTAGTACCGCGGGCCAGAGCGGTAGTACCGCTTGGGTGCTACAAGCGGTAGTACCGCTCTGGAGCGGTAGTACCGCCCAGAGCAGTAGTACCGCTAGTAGCCCCATGTGTGTACTATCTCTGGTCCCAGCGGTAGTACCGCGGGACGGAGCGGTAGTACCGCTTGGGTGCCAAGAGCGGTAGTACCGCTCTGGGCGCGGTAGTACCGCTCCAAAGCAGTAGTACCGCTAGTGGCCCCAAGCCGTAGTACCGCGGTGGTCTCGTGCTAGTACCGCCTCGATTCGAGGGCTCCTTTTTCGTGTCGGGCTTTACGGTACTGGCCGCGGCTGTGGGGGGCCGTAGTACTGCTCCTGTGCGGTAGTACCGCCCTCCCTCTGCGGTAGTACCGCTGTGGGCCAAGCGGTAGTACCGCTTATAGTGGCAAGCGGTAGTACCGCTGGCACAGCGGTACTACCGCTCTCTTCGGGGCAGAAGGGGGGTAACGGTTGGTTTGTTCCCCCCACTATATAAAGGGGTCTTCTTCCCCAAAGTTGACTCACCTCTTCCCCCAAAAGCTCCATTGTTGCTCCAAGCTCCATTTTCGCCCGATCTCTCTCCCTAGCAATCAAACTTGTTGATTTGCTCGGGAATGGTTGAGAAGGCCACGATCTACACTTCCACCAAGAGAAATTTGATTCCCCCCACTTATCCCTAGCGGATCTTGTTACTCTTGGGTGTTTGAGCACCCTAGACGGTTGAGGTCACCGCAGAGCCATAGTCCATTGTGGTGAAGCTTTGTGGTGTCGTTGGGAGCCTCCAATTAAGTTGTGGAGATTGCCCCAACCTTGTTTGTAAAGGCCCGGTCGCCGCCTTCAAGGGCACCAATAGTGGAATCACGGCATCTCGCATTGTGTGAGGGCGTGAGGAGAATACGGTGGCCCTTGTGGCTTCTTGGGGAGCATTGTGCCTCCACACCGCTCCAACGGAGACGTACTTCCCCTCAAAAGGAAGGAACTTCGGTAACACATCCTCGTCTCCACCGGCTCCACTCTTGGTTATCTCGTTCCTTTACTTTCGCTAGTTTACTTGTGTTATATCTCTTACTTGCTTGCGTGCTTGTTGTCGTTGCATCATATAGGTTGCTCACTTAGTTGCATATCTAGACAACCTATTTTGATGCAAAGTTTAATTTGGTAAAGAAAAGCTAAAAATTGTTAGTTGCCTATTCACCCCCCTCTAGTCAACTATATCGATCCTTTCAATTGGTATCAGAGCCTCGTCTCTTTATTAAGGACTTTACCGTCCAAAGAGTATGGTTGACGTCATAGACGGTGCGGAGGAGCACTCCGGTGAGAATCCAGTCTCGTCTATGGGAGATGGGGGAACCGCGGTCTCTCGTGAGGAATTCAATGTGGTGTTGGACACATTGAAAACCTCCATGACGACCAAGGTCGAAAGCATGTTGAATAAATTCTTAGAAGGGCTTAAACTTACCACCGCACCATTGAAAGTGGGTGATCCCGCTAACAAGGTGACGGATGCTACCTCCGACAAGGGGGAAGCTTCGAGCGAGAAGGCTCCTTGTTCTAGTGATAAAAATGGGACCGGCATCTTTGCCCATGTGGAACCTCCACCCGTCTATGGTGGACCGCTCCCTTCCACTCATTTGAATCATGCCGGCCCGGCCCCTAAGATTGAGAAGAATGTAGATTTTGATTCTTGGGTCTATCGTTTTAAGCGTCATTTAAATCATGTGAACACTAACCTTTGGAGAATCATTGAAGAAGGCTTTTATCCGCATGACCGAATTAACTTCACTCCTAGAGAAGTTGTGGATCATAAATTCAATGAGAATGCTCTCTTCATCATCCAAGAAGCCATCCCACCCGAAGATCTTCCTCATCTCCGGCCTTACACCGTGGCCAAAGATGCGTGGCTCCAAGTTGTTTCCCTTTATCAGGGAAGCGCAAGCATTCAACGCTCCAACTATGAAGTGGTGCAAGATGAAGCCGACGAGTTTGCAATGAAAGAAGATGAAGAACCTCGTGAGCTTTTTCGGAGAGTAACCAAACTCGCGGTCTCGCTCCGAGATCATGGAAGTAAGGACACGGATGACAATTGGATCAAGCGCAAGTTCCTCAAGGCAATGATGCCCTACCACAAAGCCATGTCCTCCGTAATTCGTCAAAGGCCGGACTTTCACACCTTGTCCTCAAGTGAAGTGTTGGATGAGTTTGTGGCTATGAGCATCTTGGACAAGACCGCCGACAATGCGGTTCTTCGCTCTCAAAGAGTTAAGAAGCCCAACCTCGCTCTAAAGGCCAAGGTTAGTATGGAGGAAGAGGATGAAGAGGAAGAAGAGGAGGGCAACCTCGAAGATACGAAGTATGCCTATCATGAAAACATGGCTCTTGCTTCAAGGCAATTTTGGAGCAAGAAGAACTCGAGGCCAAACTTCAACAAAAGCAACTCAAGTGGCGCAAAGGGAAAGCAACGGATGAGGACTTGCTTCAATTGTGGCAATGTGAGCCATTTTGTTGCGGAGTGCCCTTACGAGAAGAGGGAAGACAATGGTGGCAAGCTCATTAGAAAAGACAAGGCCAAGTCGTTCCCCAACAAGAGCAACTTCACCAACAAGACTCCTCCCAAGGCATTGGTGGTTCAAGAAGAGTACAATGAGGATGATGACAATGATGAAGATGGTGAGTCGGTTGCCATGGCCTCCGTTGCCATTGCGAAGACTCCACGGGTGTCTCTCTTCGACTCACCCAATGAGAACATCACCGCCAAGTGCCTCATGGCTAAAGCCACCAATAAGGTAACCTCCAACATCAAAACTACCATCATTAATCATCCTTCTTCGACGGATAGCATTGATGAACATGAGGGGACAAATGTGGAGGAAAATGAGTTTGAGATCTTTATGGGTAAACTCAAGGGTAAATCCAAGAAGCACTTCGTTGCTCTCTTGGAACAACTTGGTGAAGCCAATGACATGATGGAGGCTCACGAGGATACCATCTCTAAGATGGAGGGGCATAGTCGTGACTATGCCGATGAGATTTCGGATCTTTCCAATGCTCTTGACGAAGAGCGTGGTCTTTGTTTGGCTCTTGAGGAGTCATACAACGATGATCATGCTAAGTTAAAGAAAGATCTTGATCATGCTCTTGTTGTGTCTCGTGTGCTAAACTCCGAGAAGGCAAAACTTGGGGTTGATCTTGCTAGACTCAAAGAGGAGTTTGGCATTCTCGACAAGGCTCACAAAGTCTTGAAGGGTGTTCATGCTAGCCTCAAGGAGTCTCATGATCAACTCCAAGTGAAGCTAACAAAGGAGAAAGCCACCTTTCCTCATATGGTGTTAATTGATAATGAAAATGCTACTAACCCGTGTTGTGAGCATGTGCATCTTGTTGAGGAGAATGCTAAGTTGAAGGAGCAACTTGAGAAAGGCCTTGTGTCATGCATACAAGGTGAGAAGAACCTCAACGACCTCTTGAGCAATCAAAAGGAAGTTGTGGCCAAGGAGGGGATTGGGTTCACACCCAATCCCAAGAACAAGAAGAAGAATGACAAGACCAAGCGACCTCCTCCTCTCAAGCAAACTTTTGTGAAGGAGGGAGAGGGTGCTTCCAAGGAGAAGAAGAACAAGGCGAAGGGTGACGGTGTCAAGAAGAGCAATACCACTCCTTCCAACAAAGCCGGCGACTTTAATCCTTCTTATGTGTTATGCCGTGCTAGTGATGGGCATGTTTATGCCAAATTCGTTGGTTCTCCTCATGAGTACATTGAATGGTCTATTTGGGTTCCTAAGACCCTTGTTGCTAACATCAAAGGACCCATTACTAAATGGGTACCTAAAACCAAGCATTGATCTCTTGTAGGTGTTTGCTTCCGGTGGGGGATCATGGTTGCTCGATAGTGGAGCTACAAATCATATGACCGGAAGCAAGGACTTGGTGGTGGACGTGCACAAAATTTCATCTATGCCCACCAATGTCGAGTGGGGTGATGCCTCGTCTTCTAAGGTATTGGGACTCGGCAAAGTCGTCATTTCTCATGATCTCACGATCGAGAAGGTCATGCTAGTTGAGTCCCTTGCATACAATTTACTTTCCGTTCGTCAACTTGCTATCATGGGTTTTGCCACCTTCTTTGATATTGATACCGTGGCCCTCTTGTGCAGCAAGACTCTTAAAGTAGCCTTTGTTGGGCATGTCGAGAACGGTCTCTATGTGATTAACTTTTCGGAGCGACCCACTAAGACCGCGACATGCCTAATGGCTAAAGTTGACGTGGGATGGCTTTGGCATCGCCGTTTAGCCCATGTCAATATGAGATCTTTGGAAAGTCTTCTCAAGGGGGACCATGTCCGTGGACTAACGAACGTTAGTTTTGCCAAAGATCGTGCTTGCAGTGCTTGTATCGAAGGAAAGCTTCATGAGAAGGCTCACCCTCCCACGACTCTTATTTACTCGAAGAGGCCGTTGGAGCTCCTTCATTTGGATCTCTTTGGGCCTCCATCCTTTGATAGTCTTGGGGGTAGAAAGTATTGCTTGGTAATTGTGGATGATTATTCTAGATACACGTGGGTGTATTTCTTCAAGAGGAAGAGTGAGACCCAACAAACGGTCATTGACTTTGCAAATGAAGCCCAACGTCAACACAATGCAAAGGTCTTGAAAATGAGAAGTGACAACGGCACTGAGTTCAAGAACTACACCTTGGATGGGTTTCTCAGTGATGAGGGGGATCAAGCATCAATATTCCGCACCTTACACCCCTCAACAAAATGGTGTTGCGGAGAGGAAGAATCGGACGTTGATGGATGTGGCAAGGACCATGATGGCGGAGTTCAAGTCTCCACACAACTTTTGGGCCGAAGCCATCAACACCGCGTGTCATGCTTCAAATCGGCCCTATCTTCGCAAAGGCTTGAACAAGACTCCATATGAGATCCTCACCGGTAACAAGCCCAACCTCAAGTACTTTCGGGTGTTCGGGTGTAAGTGTTTCATTCTCAAGAAAGGTGTTCGTTTGTCTAATTTGAGACTAGAGCTCATGAGGGCATATTTGTTGGTTATGCTACAAACTCCCATGCTTACCGTGTTCTCAATAAGTCCACGGGACTTATTGAGGAGACGTGTAACGTGGAGTTTGATGAAAATAACGGCTCCCAAGTGGAGCAAAGTGGTACTTGTGATGTAGGTGATGAAATTCCTCCCCAAGCCATAAGAAGAATGGGTATTGGATATATCCTACCCATTGAGGAACCCCTTGTGGCCGAAGGAGAAGGACAATGCTCCACTCAAGTGGAGCCATCACCAACCCAAGACCCACACGCTTCCGAAGAACAAAGTGAAGGCCCTCAACCTCATGAACAAGATCGAGGGCAAGATCAACCTCAAGATGGTGGTGATCCACCAAATGATGCCCAAGGTCAAGTTCTTCCCCTCGAGCTAGTTCAAGATCAAGAACAAGCTCAAGACGACGCTCAAGATGATCAAGTAACCCCTCCTCACTTCACTTCTGAGGAGGAATTGGAGCGTCGTGCCGCTAAGATCGCTTCCAAGCTCACCACCAAAGGTCATCTCATGGAGAATGTGGTTGGAAGCCTAAGAAAGGGGGTAAGCACTCGTAGACAATTAGCAAACTATTGTGAACATCATGCGTTTGTTTCTTGTGTCGAACCCCAAAAGGTTTATGAAGCGCTTGAGGACTCGGATTGGCTCAACGCCATGCATGAAGAACTCAACAACTTCGAACATAACCAAGTGTGGAAGTTAGTGCCAAGGCCAACCGGGAATCATAATGTCATTGGAACCAAGTGGATATTCAAGAACAAGCAAGACGCTCATGGAATCATTGTTCGCAACAAGGCTCGTTTGGTGGCACAAGGCTACTCCCAAGTCGAGGGTATCGACTACGGTGAAACCTTTGCCCCCGTTGCTCGCCTTGAATCTATTCGTTTGTTGATTGCTTATGCTTCTCATCATAATTTCACTTTGCAACAAATGGATGTGAAGAGTGCTTTTCTTAATGGTCCCATAAATGAGTTGGTATATGTCAAACAACCCCCCGGGTTCGAAGATCCCTATTTCCCCGATCATGTGTATCAACTCCACAAGGCGCTCTATGGCCTTAAACAAGCCCCACGTGCGTGGTATGAGCATCTTACGGAGTCGTTACAAGATCGTGGATTCGAAATCGGGAAAATCGACCCCACTCTTTTTACTAAGAAGGTCAAAGGGGAGTTGTTTGTGTGCCAACTATTTGTTGATGATATTATTTTTGGTTCCCCTAACAAAGCTTTCAATGAAGAATTTTCCGCTCTCATGACCTCAAAGTTCAAGATGTCTATGATGGGAGAGTTGAAGTTCTTTCTCGGATTCGAAATCAAACAAAGAAGAGAAGGAACCTTCATCAACCAAGCCAAATACACTCAAGACATGCTAAAGAGATTCAAGCTAAGTGATGTCAAGCCGGCTTCCACTCCAATTCCCACCAAGTGCCAACTTGACATTGATCCCAATGGTAAAGCGGTGGATCAAAAGGTATATCGCTCTATGATTGGATCCTTGCTTTAACTTTGTGCATCTAGACCGGATATCATGTTGAGTGTGGGAATATGTGCACGGTTTCAAGCCGCACCTAAGGAAAGCCACTTTGTGGCGGTCAAGCGAATCTTTCGATATTTGGCTCATACCCCAAACTTTGGCCTATGGTACCCAAGAGGAGCAAACTTCAAGCTTGTAGGTTTTTCGGACTCCGATTGGGCGGGAGACAAAGTGGATAGGAAGTCCACTTCCGGAGGGTGCCAATTTCTTGGTTGCTCTCTGGTAAGTTGGTCTTCTAAAAAGCAAAGTTGTGTGTCTCTCTTGTCCACCGAAGCAGAGTATGTGGCGGCCGGAAGTTGTTGTGCACAACTCTTATGGATGAGGCAAACTTTAAAGGATTACGGTGTCATTTGTGACAAAGTGCCACTTTGGTGTGACAATGAAAGTGCTATCAAGATTTCTCTCAACCCGGTGCAACACTTCAAGACAAAGCATATTGAGATTCGGTATAACTTCATCCGGGATCATATTAGGCGAGGGGAGATCGAGCTCAACTATGTCAACACTCATGATAACCTTGCAGATATTTTCACAAAGCCATTGGATGAAGCAAGATTTCGCGAGTTAAGGCATGAGCTAAATATCATTGATTCGAGCAATGTGGTTTGAACCTTTGCACACCCCTCACATTCATTGTGCTTCTTGTCTAGGTGTAGGCATGGACGTAGGGGGAGTGTTGTTCTCTCAATGGACTTTCCCTCCCCCCACAATGCATAAACTGATCTCACTCTTTCACATTAGCCATTTTTGATGGTACTTGTGCTTCAAAGACGAGCTTTGGTCATGGGCCCAAGGATAATTCTTCGCGGTGCCATACCAAGTGACTCAAACATAGGTGGCCTCGGCCATCGCCCTCTCGTATAGAGGCGTGTGTTTCTTGTTCTCTTGCTAGTGCTCTTGTTGGTCTTCTTGCCGGTGTTTCCCGTCTTTCGTTTTGCACCATATGTGTTGAGTCTGGTTTGAGTTGCGCTGGGCGGTACTACCGTTGTGCATGAGCGGTACTACCGCTGGAGCGGTACTACCGCTCCACGGAGCGGTACTACCGCTTATACGGCTAAGCGGTACTACCACCCCTCACCACGGTACTACCGCTGAGGGGCGGGGCCAGGGGGTTAAGTCGTGGGCAGGGGTGGTTTCCTCCACCCCATACCCATTTGCTTCGTCCCCTGGTTCCTCTTCCTCTCTCTCCAGCGCCATCTCGCCGCGGGAAGGCTCCGGCGGCCCTCCGTCTCCGGACCGTTCCTCTCCATTTCCTTCGGTGGAGTCGATCCCCACCTCGTCCTCTTGCCATGGATGCCGGTATTGCCCCCGTTCCTCTTCTCTTCTTGTCTAGTTTTCAGATCTCGCGTTTTAGGGGCAATAGTAGTTGCATCTCTAGATTTTTGGCCAAATCTAGGCTTGAGTAGGTTGGAGAATGCAACTAGACTCTTTGGATTGATGTTTGGTAGGTTTATTTTTTAATTTGGCATCCCCGGTAGTGCCGGATCTGACCACGGCAGTAGGGATCCGCCGTGCCCCGTCTCGGGCGGTACTACCGCCCATATGGCACGGTACTACCGCTGGAGCGATACGACCGCTCCACGGAGCGGTACTACCGCTTATGTGGATAAGCGGTACTACCGCTGAACAGGCACGGTACTACCGCTGGATGCCCAGTTCCATTGTTTCCTACCACATGTTGATCCATCTTTGTTGTGTTTATTTGGTTTTGATCATTCCTTCTTGTTGTTTCTTGTGTCCGTGTGTTTGGTTCCAGGTGATGAACATCCTGAGCAGCAAGTCCGCCGTGTCAACCCCGGGCGTTCAATGTCGAAGCGGTACCGCTCATCTGAGACTGCAGGTGGTTCTTCCAGTGCTCCACAGCCGGCAGGGGGTGCTTCCTCAAGTGCTAATCCTCCTCGCAAGAAGAAGATTGCCAGCCGACCGAAGCCAAGTGGCAAGAAAGTGACTGAGATGTCTAGCAAGGAATTCTGGGACAGGCGTCGGCGCAACCCCTATGAGGAAGAACAAGAACCCAATCTTGTCAACCGCCCGTTCTGGAACCGGTTTCAGTATGCCACATACTTTGATGTGATCAAGGCTAAGAAGAATCTCTTTGTCAATGTTCATTCCATCAACACGGATGCTATGGAGAAGGACCTTGAGTACTTTGGTGATGCCCTACAGATGTGCTCTCAGTTGAACATTCTCAGGATCATGCAGTTCAACAAGGGCTTTGTTGCAGATTTGCTGGCACAGTTCTTTGCCACTGTTCACCTAGGGACTGACGCAGACAGGACTCTGACTTGGATGACAAATGGAAAGGTGCTAGCTGTCAAGTGGCAGGCCTTCATGGGGCTGCTTGAGGTGGAAGATCAAGGGCTCGAGACTCCAGTTGGTTTTCGTCCTCACCAAAATGTCACCTCCACTCACAAGCAAGCCCTCTGGCCCTACTGTACTTGGAAGGTCCACCCTGAGACTAGGAAGGAAACCTATGAGTTGTCTACCTATCTGGACATCCTTCACCGCATCTTCCGCGAGACTCTCTTCCCTCGTATTTGGAATTTGGACATGGTACACTCTTACCTTGTAGACATGCTTCTCTTCTGCCAGCGTGAGAAGGACGCAAACACCGGTGAGTCTCTAGACATCTCTCATGTCATGTCGTCTGAGCTTCTGGCGGCTGTTTCTGAGCGCAAGTGCCCAATTTATGGCCCGTTCATCATGTTGCTTATTGAGAGGGCCTGGAGACATACCTATCCTGAGGAGCAGCTGGAAACTGGAGAGTTGGTCTCTCATGAGATCAAGCGTCTGAGGAAGAAGGATAATTGGGGTAGATCTGGAGCTCCATCTTCTGCTGCTGCCATGGAGACCGAGGACGAGGCTGATGCCGGTGATGATGATGAGGAGTATGTGCCTCCTGGGACAGAGCCTTCTGCAACAGAGCCCTCTTGGGCAAAGAAGCTCAAACGCAAGATGAAGAAGCTGTTCTGCCTGGAGTCTCATGGTCAGTACATGACTCATGTGGCTGAGAAGAAGGCAAGAGGACGTCACAAGAAGCTGATGCGTCAGATGGGTGCGACAGTCACCAGCGGCTCAGAGGGTCAGATTACTGAGGAGGAGGAGTGGATCCAGCAGCACTGTCCGTGGACCGACTCAGATGCCGAGCAGTTTCCGGGCGAGGACGGCAGTGCAGATGATCACGCAGAGTCCTGATGTTCGAGATCCTCAGCATGCTCTCACCTGGAGCTGTAGGCTAGCTCTTTGCCCCTTTTGGTGTCTCGATGCCAAAGGGGGAGAGAGTTTAGGGATTTGCGTGTTGCGAGTGTGTCTTTGCCTTTGTGCTTTCGTTATGTGCTACTTTGTGCTTTGCTTGGACCTTGTGCTTTGCTTGGTTTTGTGTTTAGTGAGACTTTAGTTCGAGTCATATGGTGTGAGACATATGCTACCCTATCATTATCATATCTTTATCTTTGTCTCTAGTCATTTGATATCTCATGAGTTATATGCTTCATTATGTTATATATCCTGCTATCTTGTTTCTCGCTTAGGTTGTTGGTCTCTAAAATACAGGGGGAGTGTTGATCCTAGTATGTGTGTCGTGCAATTCAAAGCACTTATCTTGATGGCACACATCTAGGGGGAGCCCGTCTATATTTTAGAGACATGGGGTTTGCTTATGTCCTTTGTTTTTTCCAAGTGGTGCAAATCCCGTATTGTCATCAATCCACCAAAAAGGGGGAGATTGTAAGGGCTTATTTATCCCTAAGATGTTTTGGTGATTGATGACAATGCTTTTGCGGACTTATTGTGTGCGTTGAGTGTTTTTGAGAGATTCATTCTTTTGGCACGAGACGATTTCCTCCACTCGGAGCTTAAAGCGAAGACGGTATAGTGCTTTCGGATTAGTTTGGTGGACTAGTTTCATAGGGACCACCGTACTATCAAGAGGGGGTCCGTTTTGGAAAGGCTAGGGCGGAATCATCACGTACACTTTATTTTCCCCTCCCTCCGAGCCTTTCCGTTTCGATGATGGGCTTGGTTCTCCTCTCTTTGTGCCCTCTCTGGTCCCAGCGGTAGTACCGCGGGCCAGAGCGGTAGTACCGCTTGGGTGCTACAAGCGGTAGTACCGCTCTGGAGCGGTAGTACCGCCCAGAGCAGTAGTACCGCTAGTAGCCCCATGTGTGTACTATCTTGTAGGGGAACGCAGCAGAAAACAAAATTTTTCCGACCTACGCACCAACCCAGGACCACTATGGAGACTGCATACATGGTTTGATCTTTTTCGTTACCGACTCGTAGCGCAGCGGGAAGTAGAGTCGATGATGATCGGCGGTGCAGATCCCCGCAGCTAGGATTTACAACCTCCCAACCGTGAGGATGTATACCCTCATCTGCTCCTCAGACAGCCCTCCGGGAGGCGGTCGAACAGTCCCCCGGACGGTGTCGCGGACAGCCCTTCGGGAGGACCTTCGAAACTCGAACGGTCACTCGGACAGCCCTTCGGGAGGACCTTCGAAACTCAGACGGTCACACGGACAGCCCTTCGGGAGGCACTCACGAACTAAGACCGAAACTACGATCTCTCTACAGAGTTGCACACATACGGTGTCATCTATCCGGCAGGGCTTCGCCGTCCAGAACTAGTTCCTGCCGGAACCCAGACAGCCTTACGGCTCTACGAAACTCTTTTCGTGGGAGGGAGAGAAGAAGCCAGATAATGCATGGCATGTGTATGAGAGCAAGGGATGAGTGTGGAGGGCTGCCCCTCCACCTCTATTTATAGGAAATCCCAAGGGGGTAGGGTAGTTTCACAAAAAACCCAAAATGCACATGAATGAAGTCCTTCCACAAGGACCTAGGAGTGAAACCAAGGAACTAGAGGGTCCCCAAGGGGGATACCCCATGTGGCCGGCCACACCCCCATGAGGGGCCCCAAAAATGGCTCCTATCCATCCATGTCATCCCCAAGATCTTTTGGAGCAAAGCCCCAAAAGGTGGCTTTCCATAAAGTAACCATAAAGCTGATTTTCACTATTCACGACGACATTTTTCAGCGTCTGATCGAACTGAAAATATTTATGTGGGCTAAGAACATTTCCAATACCCACTAAAATGATTTTCAACGCGTTCCGAAACAATTCCGGTTTTAGTGATTTTCATCTGCGAAACGCATCTGAAGTGGCTCCGGCAGCTCCGGAACATTTCCGGTTTTTATCTCAGAAAATTCCAAAAAGCTTCCAGAATGATTCTGGCATCCTCCAAGAATTATCAGGCATGTGCCAAAACCAATTTGACTTAATGGTGTACCCCGAAACAACTTTTCGGTATCATCGAAACTTATCCGATGACCTCTCTCAGCGGTACGATTCCGCTGTCCGAAACTTTTCGGTGTCCGAAACTTTTTCGGTGATTTTCTCTCAGACTCCCTGTCTAGTATTCAGCAGATAGATGACCCTTAAGCGTGTGACCCTATAGGTTCGGTGAAGTATAGACATGACCCGGAACCCCTTCCGATCAATGATCAACATCGGAGCCGTGGACACCCATATTGACCCCTATACCCACACGAATAAATATTCGAGTGAACCTCCAGTTGAGGTGAGCTATTCCTGTTGCTTCACGATATATCACAAACACCTGAGGCGAGATTTATTGCATCCCCGTGGGCCAACACTTTGTCCACTATGCAAGTTACCTCGTTACCGGTTTTGTTCTCTTTTCTCGTTTCGTGTTCCGGCATCCCCGTGATCAAATCACAAAGTGTCTGGCCAGACGATGATGGACACCGTAACACCGAGTGGGCCCGAGTATATCTCTCCATCGTCGGAGGAGCAAATCCCAATCTCGAGCTATCAAGTTACTTAACATACTTTCCCATGAACCCGTAAGCCGCCGTAATAGCCATCCAGTTACGGATGGCGTTTAACAAACCCCAAAGTTCATGAAGCAAGCATGAAGAAACTCGATACTCTCATGGTCTAAGGAATTATGCAAACATTAACTATCTCTGTGTTATAAACCATTAACTTGTGACGAATGTATCTCATAGCATAACATCAATTCGGGTCGATTCAACACAAATGTCCTTCCTGACATTGTGCCCTCAAAGTTGCTTGGCATAGACATGCCCATGATTGGGAAAACATAATCATCATGCAACACTTGAGCTAGTCTTAGAGGCGCGACTAGGAATACATTTTACCATTTATTATTCCACACGTGCATATGGGTTCTCCCCAGAGCCTTTATGGATATACGGGCTCGGGAACCACAGCAGTTATAGCATGGAACATAAACATAATTATGAACAAGGAGATAATCAATAACATTTATTATTGCCTCTAGGGCATATCTCCTACAGACTCCCACTTGCACTAGAGACAATAATCTAGCTTATGCTAATGCACTTCACACCTGTGGCACACCGGTGTAAATATGCTTCGCTTGGGGTATAGCCTGATGTCCAACGGATCTGACGACTTCAGTTCCGTGTGTATCTTTGCATGTCCTCGCGTTTTCACAAAATTCATATTTTGTGTGGACTTGGCTTTGTATGTATGTGAATCACAGGTCGAACCTGGATTCCTCAGACTGAGTTATGGAGCAACTACCTGCAGTAGTGTCCCATTGTCAAAAGCCATCTTGGAACTATACTAAGTTCATGAATGAACTATATGATTCAACATCTTCTTTGTCGCTTCTAAAGCGTCAACATACATAGCCCTTGTTATAGAATTCGCGACAGTAACTAGTTTGAACAAATTCCAACTAACTGTGCCACCACATTGTGTGTTACACAAAACCCTTAATTTAAATCGAAAATCGCATGGAGAAATGAAGACTGTATCGATGTAACATTTTACAACGAACTCTTCATGATCTCTGCTTGCGAGAAAACCATGTCATCAGTACTTACTCTAGTACTCTGTGACATCTTTCACTGTTGTCCCATGATCAGTAATTTGATCACTTTGGTATCCATACTCGCAACACCTTGGGAGTATCGGACATATCTGGTTATTTTACATACCATGGACTACATGATTAATCCAAACACAAAAGTGTGTGGAATCTGCATCATGTATTTTACTCATCAGTGTTTTGGGACACCGAGTCTTGTAAAAACTCTTTCCATGTGACTTTGGCAAGAATCACTCCTTGGCGTTTTAAATGCTAAAAGGTTTTAGCATCTTGTCAATATGTATTCATTGCTTAGCCCCATTAGGTAAATCTATCTCCATAGATCATCATGCCTAATATTGAGGCTATTTAGCCTAAGCACTTCGTCGAAAAACTATTTTCAAATGAAGTCCTAATTTGTGTCAAGAAATTTATTTCCAATTACCAATGTGCCAAGCACATAAGGTTTTTAGAAATATTATTACGCTCCCACTTACTTTCTTGAATTACAAGCATCTTCGTTACCCATTGATGAAGTCAAAACCCCTTTGACCATTTCATCAAAACACGAAGATTCCAACTCCATTTTGCTCTCTTCTGTCCATTGCTGGAACTCTGAAGTTTGCATACCTACTAGCATCCTCTGGATCGACAAATTACTTTGGACTGTATCATATACAAGTCCTAGCTTTCATTTCCATCAGATGGAAATCCTTTTATCATCCATGTTTCATATCTCATGATTGAAATATGTATTAATTGCTAGTTCAACCCGAACCGACTTTAAGCATCGCTACGATGAAAACAACCTCATCGTAGTCAACTCTTGAACTTGTTATTTCAACAAGTCGAGCTTTATGGATTAAACATTTTTATCCGTATCAGTTTTAAGTTCCATAAATATTCGTTAGACTCTAAGTCTTCCGAAAGGTGTATCAAGGTTTTAATCTTGAATCACTTATGTTGAAACTAACTCGGATTGTATTGGCATTTAGCCAATTCTGGAGTCAGGGCCCATCAACGCTTCCTTGTGTATCGTAGGTATAATGTTGTCTAACAACAATATCTCGTTTGCGCACCTGAGAGGTTTGCACGAGCCTTGCCTACGTGGTTCAGCTGCAAGTTCGACCGAAGTTCATACATTTTATTGTAGAGACTTCCGTATCAGTCGCAGTAGGAAACTCTGGAATTACTTCCAAGGTCTCTTTCCTTTGATCTGATGAAGATACTGTTTATCTCGTCGAGTTGCACTATTCTCCCACTCACCTTTTAGAAAGAACCATTCTCTTTAAAAGCATACCGTTCTTTGTGGCAAACCTATTTGCCTCGGTATACTGAGGGAGGAATACCCAATGACTTGGGATAACCTACAAAGTAGCACTTGTCTGATTTGGAATAGGTTTGTAACCTTTTACACAAGCCCCATATTCCAAATGTTAAGAAAAGATACAACATAGTTGGGCGTACCATACCATGGCTTCATTTCAACAGACCCGATGTAGCTCTTTTCAGTGTAAAACCAAAGTCTCTAAAGCATCACTTTAAAAAGGATAATGGCAAATTTATTTATGTCATCTTTGACCTTACCATGTCATAAATGGTTAGATTACATCTCCACGGACTTTTCACTTGCAGTGGTGTTCCGGGAGGTGCAAGTTATGAAACCCCTTTGACAACTCATCAGACATTCGCTAAACATGTAACTCAAATATTCCTTTGTGCAATCAAATTGCAGAAACATAATTTTCTTGTTACAATAACTTCTACTTCATTTTTGAAAACCTTTCGAATGATTTCAAAAGATCCAGACTTACGTCTCATCAAGTAAATATCCATATATCTACTTGAGTCATTTCTGAAGATAAATAAATCCACCACTAACAACACTTATCGGACTACACACATCAAATGTGTGATCACTAATAAGTTTGTTGTTCGTTCCTTATGGCCTGTGAACGATATTTTAGTCACTTCACTTTTTGGAGGAAAGTTGCAAGTGTCAGATGATTCAAAATCAAAAAGACTTCAAAATCCATCATAATGGAATTTTCCATGCGGGTTTCTCCAATGTGACCAAATGTAGTGCCACACTTGTGTGGTATTCTTTTAGTCTTGCGACATTTAGCGTCAGTGTTATGGATGTATCATATTACCCTCAATATTCATAACATACGTCCCATCGATGATGGAAGTATGGCCCTTATGTTATTCATAATACTTAACAACAATTGTTGTTTTTATGAACAACTCTTTTGCAACAAACATTGTGCAATGGGTTAGAGTGTATGAAACTCTAAAATGAATTATGAAAGTAAACCCAGAGGTATTGTATTATTATCAATATTCATAACATACATCTCATTCGTAATTAAAGTATGGCCCTTGTGTTATTCATAACATCGAATATAAAAAGTTCTCTTATGAACAACCTTCTTGCAAGATGCCTTATGCAATGGGATAGAGTTTGTAAAACTCTAAATGAATTATGAAAATAAATACAGACGACAATACACCGATGGAAGGTATAGTAACATTTACTATGTTCCCTGTGTATACCTTAACCTCATTTCTAGCTAGTCTTTCAGGCCATAGTAGTTCTTACATCGAGTTGCAACAGAATGCAATCGAGCGGGCATTTTTGTGATGAACTCACAATACCCAAGAATTAGTGATTAACATGTTTAACCATAATTCGCAAGAACTATATCTTTGACCAGCCTTCTATACATAAAAAACTTGTATGACATTCATACATGAGCTGGATATTCCAGTCTTCTTTCCTTTTGCCTTTATACTTCTAGCAGTTTAACTTTTAGTATTTCTCCTACACTCAGAAGAAGCACCCAACTTAAGAGTGGCATTAGCCCCGGACTTCCTAGGCGTGTAAGTCATACTAACACCCTTTGGACACTTCCTTTCTCCTTAAGTTGTTGTTTTATTCACCTTTCATTATATGACAGGCGTTCTTCTGGATCCCTTTCCCAACAGTCAAATGCATAGTAAACAATTTTACTAATACTTGCAAACAAACATTGCTTTGTTTGTATCTGAAAATAACTTCCAGTTCCATGAATATCATATAACTATCCCAACTTCCGAAGTTTGGGTTTCATGGAAGCAAACATATTGCACTTGACTGAAACGGAATTATAGCTTTTGGATCGAAGGACGAGAGTCACATGATCCATAGCATTAGCGGGAGGATACGGAAAGCATGCGATAGGACAAAGTCCTTCTCGGCACTTTTGAGGACAATCCTCATATTACGTTACCAATCGTAAAGTTTTAACCAGATATTTAACAGCTATTCAATTTTAATAGGGAAGGTGGAAACGCGAGCCATTATTCTACAACTATTTTGCAAGAAACACTTAGACAGTGTTCATAATTAATTGCACTGAGAATTAAACATGTTAATTCAATAGTGCGCTCCCACTCAAATCAATATCTCTCAAAATTGATTGTGAGTGATACAAGACCCACATTTCAATTGTTCGCCATTGGTGTAACACCACTGATGACGAAAAATCTCAACCGGTAGGCCAACTTGCCAATCACATCTCTATGTGACTCTTGTTCATCTTTCGATGCGTGTGTTCCGAGCTCATGACGGTCATGCCTGAACGTCAAGACAACCAAGTGATCTCGCTGCGAGGTCTCAACTCACCCGCCTCACACTTCTCTAATCGTTCGTACCCGTGTGACACGGCGCACCCCGAAAAGATAGGTGTCGTGACGGTGCTACACTTGGGAGAACACTAACTACTTGGTATTTTAAGTGAGAGATCACCCTAATAAAAGCGACTACCGCGCAATCAAGAAGGGTGCATCATAAGGGATAAACATCTCAGGCAATTCATAATAGCATGATATGGTATAGCCCTTTCTGACGGAGAAGTCTTTCATTTCTTCGTCTTCGGCATTCGCGTCGGTGTTCACCTTCGCGAAGATTGCCACCACCTTGTCGATGCACCAAATAATATTGCTATCTCTATAGCTAACAAAATAATGCATTACAACAAGGTTGACACGCAGGTCATTAAAGTGCAATCATATGGCTCCAACCATCATGCCGAATCATGACATGCAGGTCATGTTAATCAAATTACATCATATAGTCATCTCATACATAATCGAATTAGTATGAGCACTGCTATACCACATCATATGCACATCCTGCAAAACCAAGTTAGACGCCTCTAATCGGTTTATGCAAAATTTATTTTACGTGGCTTCTAAGGTTTTGACTTAAACCGCAGCGACCAACGTTTTATCATCAAGTATGATTATTCAAGTTGCTAGATTAACATCTCGGGGTGTATGAAACACGGGATAATTAAATCTCGAGCCCCATACTAAACTTCGTCATACGCATGACCCCCGTGCAGATCATATCTGCAATGCCCTTTCATCTGCGAATTTCATCTTTCTTTTGACTACGGTAGAACCCAAAGAACTGATAGCACTTCCATGATCAATCAGGATCACGGATTGCCAGAACTTTGTCAAATTCCACCATGCTGTCTCGAGATTGAGCAAACGCAAATTCTAGGGAAGCAACAAGAACCTCGGGTAACAGATTTCATCTGTCACCCGCATAAATAATTTTCAGCAATAGATCTCATCTACTACCTAATTATATTATGCAATACCCATACATCTCCATGTATTCTAGATCGAAACCTGCATCTACGCATAGCACGGCTCTTGATGCCACTGAAGGGGAACGCGACAGAAAACAAAAAATTTCCGACCTACGCACCAGCCCAAGACCACTATGGAGACAGCATACATGGTTTGATCTTTTTCGTTACCGATTCGTAGCGCAGCGGGAAGTAGAGTCGATGACGATCGGCGGTGCAGATCCCCGCAGCTAGGATTTACAAGCTCCCAACCGCGAGGATGTATACCCTCATCTGCTCCTCAGACAGCCCTCCGGGAGGCGATCGAACAGCCCCCCGGACGGTGTCGCGGACAGCCCTTCGGGAGGACCTTCGAAACTCGAACGGTCACTCGGACAGCCCTTTGGGAGGACCTTCGAAACTCGGACGGTCACACGGACAGCCCTTCGGGAGGCACTCACGAACTAAGACCGAAACTACGATCTCTCTACAGAGTTGCACACATACGGTGTCATCTATCCGGCAGGGCTTCGCCGTCCAGAACTAGTTCCTGCCGGAACCCAGACAGCCTTACGGCTCTACGAAACTCTTTTCGTGGGAGGGAGAGAAGAAGCCAGATAATGCATGGCATGTGTATGAGAGCAAGGGATGAGTGTGGAGGGCTGCCCCTCCACCTCTATTTATAGGAAATCCCAAGGGGGTAGGGTAGTTTCACAAAAAACCCAAAATGCACATGAATGAAGTCCTTCCACAAGGACCTAGGAGTGAAACCAAGGAACAAGAGGGTCCCCAAGGGGGGATACCCCATGTGGCCGGCCACACCCCCATGAGGGGCCCAAAAAATGGCTCCTATCCATCCATGTCATCCCCAAGATCTTTTGGAGCAAAGCCCCAAAAGGTGGCTTTCCATAAAGTAACCATAAAGCTGATTTTCACTATTCACGACGACATTTTTCAGCGTCTGATCGAACTAAAAATATTTATGTGGGCTAAGAACATTTCCAATACCCACTAAAATGATTTTCAACGCGTTCCGAAACAATTCCGGTTTTAGTGATTTTCATCTGCGAAACGCATCTGAAGTGGCTCCGGCAGCTCCGGAACATTTCCGGTTTTTATCTCAGAAAATTCCAAAAAGCTTCCAGAATGATTCTGGCATCCTCCAAGAATTATCAGGCATGTGCCGAAACCAATTTGACTTAATGGTGTATCCCGAAACAACTTTTCGGTATCATCGAAACTTATCCGATGACCTCTCTCAGCGGTACGATTCCGCTGTCCGAAACTTTTCGGTGTCCGAAACTTTTTCGGTGATTTTCTCTCAGACTCCCTGTCTAGTATTCAGCAGATAGATGACCCTTAAGTGTGTGACCCTATAGGTTCGGTGAAGTATAGACATGACCCGGAACCCCTTCCGATCAATGATCAACATCGGAGCCGTGGACACCCATATTGACCCCTATACCCACACGAATAAATATTCGAGTGAACCTCCAGTTGAGGTGAGCTATTCTTGTTGCTTCACGATATATCACAAACACCTGAGGCGAGATTTATTGCATCCCCGTGGGCCAACACTTTGTCCACTATGCAAGTTACCTCGTTACCGGTTTTGTTCTCTTTTCTCGTTTCGTGTTCCGGCATCCCCGTGATCAAATCACAAAGTGTCTGGCCAGACGATGATGGACACCGTAACACCGAGTGGGCCCGAGTATATCTCTCCATCGTCGGAGGAGCAAATCCCAATCTCGAGCTATCAAGTTACTTAACATACTTTCCCATGAACCCGTAAGCCGCCGTAATAGCCATCCAGTTACGGATGGCGTTTAACAAACCCCAAAGTTCATGAAGCAAGCATGAAGAAACTCGATACTCTCATGGTCTAAGGAATTATGCAAACATTAACTATCTCTGTGTTATAAACCATTAACTTGTGACGAATGTATCTCATAGCATAACATCAATTCGGGTCGATTCAACACAAATGTCCTTCCTGACATTGTGCCCTCAAAGTTGCTTGGCATAGACATGCCCATGATTGGGAAAACATAATCATCATGCAACACTTGAGCTAGTCTTAGAGGCGCGACTAGGAATACATTTTACCATTTATTATTCCACACGTGCATATGGGTTCTCCCCAGAGCCTTTATGGATATACGGGCTCGGGAACCACAGCAGTTATAGCATGGAACATAAACATAATTATGAACAAGGAGATAATCAATAACATTTATTATTGCCTCTAGGGCATATCTCCTACATATCTCTGGTCCCAGCGGTAGTACCGCGGGACGGAGCGGTAGTACCGCTTGGGTGCCACAAGCGGTAGTACCGCTCTGGGCGCGGTAGTACCGCTCCAGAGCAGTAGTACCGCTAGTGACCCCAAGCCGTAGTACCGCGGTGGTCTCGTGCTAGTACCGCCTCGATTCGAGGGCTCCTTTTTCGTGTCGGGTTTTACGGTACTGGCCGCGGCTGTGGGGGGCCGTAGTACCGCTCCTGTGCGGTAGTACCGCCCTCCCTCCGTGGTAGTACCGCTGTGGGCCAAGCGGTAGTACCGCGCTTTGGGGCGGTAGTACCGCTTATAGTGGCAAGCGGTAGTACCACTGGCACAGCGGTACTACCGCTCTCTTCGGGGCAGAAGGGGGGTAACGGTTGGTTTGTTCCCCCCACTATATAAAGGGGTCTTCTTCCCCAAAGTTGACTCACCTCTTCCCCCAAAAGCTCCATTGTTGCTCCAAGCTCCATTTTCGCCCGATCTCTCTCCCTAGCCAATCAAACTTGTTGATTTGCTCGGGATTGGTTGAGAAGGCCACGATCTACACTTCCACCAAGAGAAATTTGATTCCCCCCACTTATCCCTAGCGGATCTTGTTACTCTTGGGTGTTTGAGCACCCTAGACGGTTGAGGTCACCGCGGAGCCATAGTCCATTGTGGTGAAGCTTTGTGGTGTCGTTGGGAGCCTCCAATTAAGTTGTGGAGATTGCCCCAACCTTGTTTGTAAAGGTCCGGTCGCCGCCTTCAAGGGCACCAATAGTGGAATCACGGCATCTCGCATTGTGTGAGGGCGTGAGGAGAATACGGTGGCCCTTGTGGCTTCTTGGGGAGCATTGTGCCTCCACACCGCTCCAACGGAGACGTACTTCCCCTCAAAAGGAAGGAACTTCGGTAACACATCCTCGTCTCCACCGGCTCCACTCTTGGTTATCTCGTTCCTTTACTTCCGCTAGTTTACTTGTGTTATATCTCTTACTTGCTTGCGTGCTTGTTGTCGTTGCATCATATAGGTTGCTCACTTAGTTGTATATCTAGACAACCTATTTTGATGCAAAGTTTAATTTGGTAAAGAAAAGCTAAAAATTGTTAGTTGCCTATTCACCCCCCCTCTAGTCAACTATATCGATCCTTTCATCCTCCTCACTAATCGTAACCCTAGAAGAGAAGGTAGAAGTGTCCATGCTAGTCAACCGAGTCATCCAATTGGTCTGTGATGGTGTGACTCGCATGGATTTGTTAGAAGTGTTTCTCAGCAGACGCATCCAGCCTCTTCAAGCCCGTGACCATCCGAAGTGGATGTACTCGGGCCCGAACGACACCGCTCGGGTCGACACAGAGGAAGTCACCGAGGAGACGGTGGAGCAGTGGCTGCGGAGCATCACTGGAAACAAGGACAACCCCAGGGGGTCCAGGAGGGTTGCTCCGTATGATGCCGAAAACGAGCCCGACAAGTTCCGTCCTTTGTTTCCGAGTGTATTTTTATTCTAATTTGTGACCGCCCTTGAATCTGATTGACGTCTGAACAACTTCTTGCCTTGCAGATTTATATTGAGATGTACTCAATGCCGAACGGGTAGCAGGTCCAGGAAGGAACGGAGAGCACCGACGAGAGTGGTGATTGGCAGTCCTCCGACGACCATGAAGATGACAGTGATGATTCGGAGGGTGAAGAGGAAGTTGACTCACCGCCTCGTTCTGAAAGACGCTCGAAGCAGATACACGACCCAGTAGGTGGACGCGGTAAAGTGGTTGCGTCAAGCTCGCAGGTGCTAAAGCGCACTCGGACATCCACTCCCGAGCCGACGGAGAAGGCTCCGAAGCAGCCCAAGGTTGCGCCTACAAAGACTCGGAAGGCCCTGCCCAAGATCAAACTGGATGCTCCTGTTTCCTCCACGTAAGGACTTCTCCTCCCTATTTTTCTTTTGCTCGGGAATTCTTATGTTTGTTGCCGACCCACTCGCCCACTTGACCGAGTGAATTCTGAAATTTTCAGTGCTGCTACTTCTGTGACCTCCATGGAAATTTACGAGGATGATGAGGAGACTGAGGATGCAGCCATTTCCAAAGCAGGTCCAATCCTATAACTTTGTTCTAATTTTGTCACTTGAACTGTCGGTCGACCAAACTCCTACGGTCGAGTCTTTTGCAGCACCGCAAAATGTCATTGAACTTCTAGATGACGATGAAGACGTGCCTTAGAAGACCACGGGGAGAAAGGGCGGAACTTCGGGCAGGAGGGTGCCTGCCAGCAAGGTACCTCAGTCTGCAGCAGTGTCAGAACCTGTGGTCCAGCCATCCGGAGATCCAATTCGGGCTTCTGTTTCCTTCGCTGTTCTTGTGTCGACTGATCGTCCTTCGGCATCGACCGCTCAAGTCTCTGCCCTGTCTATGCAACTCCATGCTTCAGATCCTCTGGTTGACTCGACCATTCCAACAACTCCACTCTTCGTCACCCATCATGTCCCAGAGGACCAGATGGGTGCTTCCAAAGAAGCTATACGCCAGGTAGGCCTTATGATGGAGCAGATGAAAGTGGTGCGCGAGGCCAGCCAAGCTGCTTATGATGCCAGCTCAGCTCTCTAGACCAACGTCTAGGTTAGTTGACTTCCAACTGATCTTTATCTTGACGCTTGTTCTGTTAGGATATGATACCTGAAAACCTTTAATGTGCATCTATTGTCAGTCTGCATCTTGCATCTGTACACCCACTGGGTGCTTCAACTTTTGCTGGGTAGTTTTTCCACTTGAGTAGACTAGGTCGCGTCGAGTGTATCTTTGAACTAGTGGGGGCACGCAGAGTGCACCCACTGGGTGTAGTCCCCGAGGCCACTGTCGAATGTTTGATTCGGCGGGGGTCTTGATCAAAATGTCTCTTTACAGTTCTTCCACTTAGTCTAGACAGGTCGTGTCGAGTGGAATCTGGACCAGTTGGGGCACGCTGAGTGCACCCACCGGGTGTAGTCCCCGAGACCGCAGTCGACTGCGGGCAGTCGGCTGTGGTCCTGTTGCCTTCTTTTTTTTTCTCGACTGGACGGACCATGTCGATTGAAAAGTCGAACCAGTGGGGGTACGCTAAGTGCACCCACTGGGTGTAGTCCCCGAGACTACTGTTGAATGTTTGATTCGCAGTAGTCTTAGACCTCTTTTTGCCGTAATGATCTCAACTTGTATCTTATTGCTCAAAAGCGATCGATCCTTGTGTCGACTGACGTGTCTTATCTGTCGATTGCAGAAATGTTGTGCACTCGGGGCTCAATTCGCTGAACTGGAGCAGAAACAAATTTAGCTCAACCTTGATCTGGAACTGGCTAAGCAAAATGTGCAGAAGGCTAAGGATGAAGCAACTGCTATGGGAGGTAACTACTTGTCGACTGTTTGCTTTGCCAGCTTTACTTTTCACCTTTTGAACCGAGTGACTCCACTCAAGCATATGTGCGTAGTGAAAACAGACAACTCCAAGCTCGACTGAAGAATGTTATTTATTTAGAGAAAATGAAGCAGGCGCTGGAGCAGAAGGACCTTGACCTTGCCACAGCTCAGAAGACGGGAAAAACTGAACTTGCCGACAAGAAGCTGGCTTCAGTCGGCAAGTTAGAAGAAGAAAACGCCAAACTGAAGACTGCCATCAGCGAAGCCAATAAGGAAGTCGTGCAGCTGAAGAAGGACAAGGTGGCTCTAACCGACAAAGTTGGAGATCTCAGTCGGAAGAGGGACGAGCTGGAAGTTTATCTGGGAGGACTTGCCAAGAAGCTGTTCCTTATGCTTAAAGGTACTTTCCCTTGTCCGATTGATTTTCCATTGTCGACCCTTCATACAACTGTCGACTCATCATTTTTCTGTGAGTGCAGAATTCTGTCAAAACTTTGAGGAAGAGACCGGGCATGTTGATACCGAGCTGGACCCTATAAACTCTCCCATCAAGGGTGAAGCTGCAATGCACGTGCTGCGACTGGAATCTCGCCTCGCCAACGTCAGCAATTATCTGGCTCGACTGAAGGCGGCGGTATCACGGATCAACACGGAGCTCTGGCCGAGGGAGACATTCCAGAATGACCTCGAGTCTCTGATGACTCGACTCAACGAGATTCCCGGTCGAGTGCAGGCCTGGAAGAAGTCATCTGCTCGGTGTGGTGCTGATGTGGCTCTGTCTCTAGTCCGCGTCCATTGCAAGGAGGTCAGAGAAGAAAATCTCGTGGCCCTCAAGGTTGCCAATACCAAGAAGCTTGACTTCCAGTCCTTCATGGAGACCTTAATCGACGTTGCTACTCGTATTGCTGATGGAATCGACTTGGACAAGTTCGTCTAGCCAGCTAGCCCTCCTCCTGCCGGGTGAACAAACTTTAAGCCTCACTTTCATTTGCCTCGGAATGCCGAGTGATTTTGTAACCGTTAAACTCCTTCGGGCCTGACGCCCAAGTACTTCCGTTCGAGGTTCTGGACCTTGCTGGATTTATCCGAACAAGGTTTTTCCTTTCAATATGGTTGCTTTGCTTTTACCGCTATCAAATCTTTTAACTCCGATTGAATCTTGATTCTTTAATCGGAATAGATGTTGTATTTGTGACGCAGCTCTGTCGAGAGGGTCGTGGGCAAGAGCTCTAGGTGCTGCACATGACCTGGACCTCGTCGTCCTTGCGGATCAGGATGGAGCGTACATTGTACTTGTGACGCAGCTCCGTCGAGAGGATCATGGGCAAGAGCACTAGGTGCTGCACACGACCTGCACCTCATCGTCCTTGCAGATCGGGATGGAGCGTACATTGTACTTGTGATGCAGCTCTGTCAGGAGGATCATGGGCAAGAGCACTAGGTGCTGCACATGACCTGCACCTTGTCGTCCTTGCGGATCAGGATGGAGCGTACGTTGTTCTTGTGACTCGGCCACTCGGAGTGGTTTTTTAAATTAGGCGAGTACGGGATCGCAGCTAAGCCCCCGAGTGAGAGGGTCGCTCTTCACTCGGAGGATTTTTTAACTTAGGCGAGGACGGAGTTGCAGCTAAGCCCCCAAGTGGGAGGAATGCTCTTCACTCGGAGGATTTTTTAACTTAGGCGAGCACGGGGTCGCAGCTAAGCCCCCGAGTGAGAGGATTGCTCTTCACTCGGAGGATTTTTTAACTTAGGCGAGCACGGGGTCGTAGCTAAGCCCCCGAGTGGGAGGATTGCTCTCCAC
>NC_057802.1:10803523-10808757 GCF_018294505.1 Triticum aestivum | reverse complement strand
CTCTACTCGGAGGATTTTTTAACTTAGGCGAGTACGGGGTCGCAGCTAAGCCCACGAGTGGGAGGATTGCTCTCCATTAGGAGGATTTTTTTAACTTAGGCGAGTAGGGGGTCGCAGCTAAGCCCCCGAGTGGGAGGGTCGCTCTCCAATTGGAGGATTATTTAACTTAGGCGAGTACGTGGTCGCAGCTAAGCCCCCGAGTGGGAGGATTGCTCTCCACTCGGAGGACTTTTTAACTTAGGCGAATCGGGTTCGCAGCTAAGCCCCCGAGTGGGAGGATTGCTCTCCACTCGGAGTGTTTTTGAAACTTAGGCGAATCGGGTTCATGGCTATGCCACCCACTAGGGGATTTGAACACATATGTTTGGAACAATCATTAAGATACTGCAATAATCTTGTCTTTGATAGGCAAACTGAACGATTCTTATTACAACTCATCGACTCGAGTGTTTAGGTGTGAAAATGGCAGAGCAGATCCGCATTCCACGAGCGTGGCTTGTCTACTTTCTTGGCTACGTTGTAAAGGTGATAAGCTCCATTGGGGAGCACCTTGGTGATGATGAAGGGACCTTCCCAGGCCGGAGCAAGCTTGTGAGGTCGTTTCTGATGCACTCGGAGCACAAGATCTCCTTCTTGGAACGCTCGACCTCTGAAATTACGGGCATGAAATCGACGCAAGTCTTGCTGATAGATGGTCGACGTGATCAGAGCCATCTCACGTTCTTCCTCCAAGAGATCAACTGCATCTTGGCGTGCCTGTTCAGCTTCACCTTCTGAGAAAAGTTCCACTCGGGGAGCGTTGTGCAATAAGTCGCTCGGAAGCACAACTTCAGCACCATACACCATGAAGAAAGGGGTTCGATCAGTCGAACGGTTCGGAGTTGTTCTCAGTCCCCATAAGACAGACGGCAATTCAGTCACCCAAGCCCCAGCAGCATGCTTGAGATCGCCCATCAGTCGGGGTTTCAGCCCTTGAAGTATCAAACCATTCGCCCTTTCTGCCTGCCCATTCGACCGCGGATGCGCAACAGATGCGTAGTCCACCCGACTGCCTTCGGAAGCGCAGAATGCTCCGAAATCATTAGAATCAAAGTTGGAGCCATTATTTGTGATAATACTGTGAGGAACTCCATATCTGAGAATCAGCTCTCTGATGAAACTGATGGCAGTGCTTGAATCAAGATTCTTGATAGGCTTGGCTTCGATCCATTTAGTGAACTTGTCGACTGCTACAAGCAAATGAGTGAAACCACTTCTGCCAGTCTTGAAGGGTCCAACCATATCCAACCCCCAAATGGAAAATGGCCAGACGAGTGGAATAGTCTTCAAGGTAGATGCAGGCTTGTGGGACATGTTTGAGTAGAACTGACAGCCTTCGCACTTGTCGACTATATCCTTTGCCATCTCATTTGCTCGTGGCCAGTAGAATCCTGCTCGGTATGCTTTGGCTCTGATGGTCCGAGAGGACGCATGGTGACCACAGGTCCCCGAGTGGATATCATTGAGAATCATTCGACCTTCTTCTGGTGTAATGCATCGCTGAGCAACTCCAGTAACACTCTCTCTATAGAGCTGTCCACATATCACAGTAAAGGCTTTGGACCGACGGACAATCTGACGGGCCTCATCTTCATCCTCCGAAAGCTCCTTCCTGAGCAGATATGCAATATATGGCACTGTCCTATCGGGGGTGATGACCAAAACCTCCATGATCAGGTTGACCACGGTTGGGATTTCGATCTCAGTCGGATCGGTAGAACTTTTCGGTTGCGGGGGCTCTTCTGTGAAAGGATCCTCTTGAACTGATGGGGAATGGAGATGCTCCAAGAACACATTGCTGGGGATAGGCTTCCGAGTTGAACCTAACTTCGCCAGGTCATCCGCTGCTTGATTCTTGATTCGGGGTATGTGGTGGAGCTCTAACCCCTCAAACTTCTTCTCTAGTTTCCTTACTGCATTGCAATAACCAGTCATAGCTGGGCTCTTGATGTCACACTCCTTCATCACTTGATTGACCACTAAATCTGAGTCGTCGTAAAACATCAGGCGACGGACGCCGAGTGAAATGGCCATACGCAACCCATACAGAAGTGCCTCATATTCAGCTTCGTTGTTGGAGGAATCAAAGTGCATCTGGAGAACATAACTGAGTTTGTCGCCTCGTGGGGATACAGGACTACCCCAGCACCAGAACCATTCAGCATCTTGGACCCATCAAAGAACATAGTCCAATGTTCCGAGTGGATCGGAGTCGGTTGTTGTTGCTCAATCCACTCCACGAGGAAATCTGCTATTGCTTGGGACTTGATTGCTTTCTTTTCCTCAAACTTGATATCCAACGGAAGAAGTTCAATCGCCCACTTTGCCACTCGACCAGTTGCATCTCTGTTGTTCAGAATTTCTGATAATGGGGCATCATTGACGACTGAAACCGAGTGGTCAGAGAAGTAATGTGCAACTTTCTTCGTGGTCAAATAAATTCCATAAACAAGCTTCTGATAATGCATATATCTCTGCTTGGACGGAGTCAAGACTTCAGAAATATAGTACACTGGGCGTTGAACTTTGTAGGCTTTGCCTTCTTCTGCCTGCTCGACCGTGAGCACTATGCTGACAACTTGTCCAGTGGCTGCTATATACAGTAGTAGAGGCTCTTTACTGCCTGGGGCAGCAAGGACTGGCTGGGTGGAAGGCAGGGCTTTGAGCTCTACAAACGCTACTTCAGCTTCAGGAGTCCACTCGAACTTGTCAGACTTCTTCATCAGTCGGTAAAGAGGTAATGCCTTTTCACCGAGACGGGAAATGAATCAACTCAAAGCAGTCAAACAACCCGTAAGCTTTTGAACATCGTGCACACGCACGGAGCGTTTCATTCGGAGGATTGCACCAACCTTCTCTGGGTTTGCATCGATCCCTCGTTCGGAAACGAGGAAACCGAGTAACTTTCCACCTGGGACTCCGAACGTGCACTTCGACGGATTAAGCTTGATATCATATCTTCTCAAGTTGGCAAAGGTTTCAGCGAGGCCAGTCAGCAGGTCGAAACCTTTACGTGACTTGACCACGATGTCATCCATGTATGCTTCCACATTCCGACTAATATGAGTGAGTAAACACTTCTGAATCATGAGCATGAATGTGGCACAAGCATTCTTGAGACCAAAAGGCATGGTAACATAGCAAAAACACCCGAATGGTGTGATGAAAGCTATTTTTATTTCGTCGGGTCCATACAGTCGGATCTGATAGTACCCGGAATAAGCGTCCAAAAAGTACAAACGCTCACATCCCGTAGTCGAGTCGACAATTTGATCGATGTGGGGTAGAGGGAAATGATCTTTCGGGCAGGCCCGATTGATATGCTTGAAGTCGATGCACATACAAAGTGAATCATCTTTCTTGGGGACCATGACAACATTGGCGAGCCACTCGGAGTGGTACATCTCGCGAATGAACTCAGCTGCCAGAAGCCGAGCCACCTCTTTGTCAATTGCTTTCCTCTTCTCCACGGCGGACCGACGGAGATGCTCTTTGACGGATTTTGCTTTCGGGTCAGCTCGCAAACGGTGCTCAGCCAATTCCCTGGGTACACCTGGCATGTCAGACGATTCCATGCAAAGATGTCCCAGTTCTCACGGAGGAACTGGATGAGCGCTTCTTCCTATTTGCTGTCGAGTGCTAATGAGATATGAGTCGGAGCAGCATTGGGGTCGGTCAGGTGAATGTGAACTTGCTTTGTTTCCCCGGACGACTGAAATGCGGACTCTGAAGCAGGCTTCTTCGCGCGCAACAAATCACTCGGATCTGCATTTTTCTGATACTCTTGCATCTCTACTGCTGCCATTTGTTCATTGGCAATCTTTGAGCCCTTCTGGAGGCACTCTTCTGCTCTCTGCTAATTCCCAGTGACTGTGATCACACCTCTGGGACCAGGCATCTTCAACTTTAAGTACACATAACACGTTCGAGCCATGAAACGAGCATATGCAGGTCTGCCCAAAATGGCGTGATAGGCACTGTGGAAGTCCACGACTTCAAATGTCAACTTTTCCTTGCGGTAATTCTTGGAATCACCGAAAACCACATCAAGGGTGATCTAACCGAGTGAATCAGCCTTCTTCCCCGGAATGACTCCGTGGAATCGCATGTTGCTCTCACTGAGCTTGGACATCGGGATGCCCATCCCTCCGAGGGTCTAGGCGTACAAAATGTTCAAGCCACTGCCACTGTCCATCAAGACCTTGGTCAGTCGAGTGCCCCCAACGACTGGGTCGACCACCAATGCTTGCCGCCCAGGGGTAGCAACGTGCACTGGATGATCGGACTGGTCGAATGTAATGGGAGTCTTTGACCACTTCAGGTATGCCGTTGTTGCCGGAGCAACCATGTTCACTTGTCTGTTGATAACTTTTAGTCGACTTTTGCTTTCTATATCAGGAAAAATCACCAAAGTGGCATTGACATTGGGGTATCCATCATCCTCCTCTTTGTTTTCATCCTTATCAGATTCCTATTCCTTCTCACTGGGTTAATGTAACACCCCGCATGTAACTTGCCATATTTGTAACTCCGACTCTTGCCATTTTCGGCTATGTGTTATGATTTTCCCTCCGTTGTCGGGTTTTGTCTTTCGTTTTGTATTTTGTCATGTCATGCATTTTCATATCATGTCATCATGTGCATTGCATTCGCATACGTGTTCGTCTCATGCATCCGAGCATTTTCCCCGTTATCCGTTTTCCAATCCGGCGCTCCTATCTCCTCCGGTGCACCCCTCTTGTTTTCTTTCGTGTGCGTGTGTCAAACTTTCTCGGAATGGACCGAGGCTTGTCAAGTGGTCTTAATATACCACCCGGAGACTACCGGTCAAGTTTCGTTCCATTCGGAGGTCATTTGGTACTCTAACGGTTAACCGGGCATCCGCAAAGTCCATTTGAGTGTCCAGCAAAACCCCCCTCCAAAATCAGCCCAAAACCCACCAAACTCTCTTCCATGCTCTAGGTCGTTCGATCACGATCGCGTGGGCGAAAACCGCACCTCATTTGGAGTCTCCTAGCTCCCTCTACCTATAAAACTCCATCTCCCCCGAAAAACGGAATCGCAGACGAACCCTAACCCTCTCCCTACGCGCCGCGCCGGACGCGTCCGCCCGCGCCGGACAACGTCCGCCGCCGCGCCCCGTCCAATCCCACGACGACACGTGGCCGTCGCCGTCCTCGCCCCGCCGCCGGCCC